>NW_015560618.1:311464-321734 GCF_001515605.1 Sinocyclocheilus anshuiensis | reverse complement strand
GTAAACGTGTAACAACCTTCTCACAGATCTTCGGTCACACCCTGTTGGAGTCATGAGATTTACTGCTGTGACATCTGTATTTCTCTTGCTCTTGCTCTCAGCATAAGACTAATTCAGTAGAAATACAGAAGCACTGTAGAGGAAGTTCATAAGAATAATGATGTATGTCTTTTGAGTCAGTTTTGTTAGTATATAATAATAGTGAATGTAAATCATTTTAAATCGCATTCAATTATTTCAAATGATTGTAATCTAATATAATTTTCTGTTTTATAAAAAATCATATATATATATAATTATCTTGAAATTTTGTGTATACACAAATGTTTTTTAAATTGTATTGTTACTATGGTTTTTAAATCGAATTGTTACTATATCTGATATGCTACTAAAGGGTTCGTTCCTATTCTGTTATCATTTATTTATTCATTATCATGTCATTCCAAAGCTATGACTTGCTTTCTTCAGTGAAACAGAACATTTTGCATAAAAAAAAAAAAACATCGTAAAAGTGCTATATTCAAATTCTTCTAGCTCTAGGTGACAAACAAAAAGCAGATATTTCACAATATCTTTTTTGAAGGTATGCAATGACAAAAAATTCAAATAATTTTTGCGCTAAATCATTGATTCAGTTCACTAAAATGCTGTGAATGATTCATTCATTGATCTGTCTAGGTAGATTATCTGTGAGTAACAAATTTAATTTTGGTCTTTCCATCAAACAAAGCTTCAGAGGAATTGAAATAGGGTGCATAAGATGTATGGACCTTTTTTTTTTGATCCTTCTATGGTTCATAAGTGTCCATTTTTGGATTGCATGGAAAAGTGTAACCAGTAGGTCATGATTCAAAATTTCTCTTTTTGCTTTTGCCCAGATAAAACAATATGGGTTTGGATTCTAGGAAGGAACTATTCCTTTAATGATATTAAAATTAAAGTGAAGTGTGTGTGAACATAATGAAGTTACATCTCATTGCCTTCAACTGCTGTAGAATTTACTTTACTTTAGAAAAACAAATGTCACTCCGAAATTGCTAGTAAATATCACAAATAATTACAAAGAAACAGCAAGTAACACATTGAATTAAATGTGAGATTAGTAGACAGTTTACTAATATTTTCTTGTAAAATATACTCCAATAATCTTGAAATAGATGACCGCAATTAACATGACCTCTGTCACTCAGTCACACAAACAGGCTTGACTGCCCAGATCTCAGGCCTGAGTGATGGAGCACGAGGCAGAATAGACAGCAGATAGCGTCCACTGCCACTAAAACAGCTGATTCAGGGAAAGCCACAGTCTGTACCACAAAGCTGACCTTCCCCACTAGACAAAACACAGCCACAGCCCAACAGGATGGAGGCTGATTGGATGGTATATGGAAAAAACAATATGGCCCAAAGAACGTTAGCTTCATCACGTTTTATTTTTGGAGGGCAGCGGTAGTAGTGGGTATAGACACACAGACACACAGTGGCTAAACAATATCGATTTCACTCTGAGGTCCTCATGAAGAGTTCAACGGTCAAGCACACACTGAAATGTAGCACACGGTAGTGTGAGAACATCTTGCTCATACTGTTCATACAAATGGGCAAGATGCCCCAGAACCCGTCAGTTTGGTTTCAAGTGAATCCAAGTAATCAGTTTTCAAAGACTATAGAATCAAAAGCAATACAGCAAATAAACTTGTAAAAATAATGTCAGTGTTTGTAATGATACTAAACTTAAATATGTATGTAAATAACTGATATTGTACCAGTATCAAAAAAAAGTATTTTTTTTACATTTAAAATCTGTTTTTTGTCATCATTGTGATATGTATTCAACAACAACGGCAATTATTTTATTTTATTTTATTTTATTTTATTTTAAATATTTTAAAATTTGTTTGTTGCTATGCTAGTTTTAAAATTTTCCATTCTCCAAATGGCTTTTCCTAGCATAGTGAGGATGCAGGAGATGCTATTATTGATAATATTAACAATATGTAATAATATTAAATAATATTATTTTGTGTTATGGTGTTTTGTTGCTGTTCCCAATAAAATGTATGTACAGTACTTCTCCTAATAATGTTTTATGATGTTAAATTCTATTAGTTTTATCTTTAATTATTAATTAACAGCCATCATTAAGTCTGGTGTATATAGAGAATAGACAGGCCCTATCATGCAGCTCTAATGGTTTCTTAAACACTTGAATCAAACGACTAATGATTGGGACTCTTATCTGTAATCCAGCTCATCTTTCATAGGTCATCTATTGTGCTTGACTGCTCTTGGCTCTTCACTGCCTAACAGCCCATGGAAAACTGTTTGGACAACAACGGCAATTATTTTATTTTATTTTATTTTATTTTATTTTATTTTAAATATTTTAAAATTTGTTTGTTGCTATGCTAGTTTTAACATTTTCCATTCTCCAAATGGCTTTTCCTAGCATAGTGAGGATGCTGGAGATGCTATTATTGATAATATTAACAATATGTAATAATATTAAATAATATTATTTTGTGTTATAGGGTTTTGTTGCTGTTCCCAATAAAATGTATGTACAGTACTTCTCCTAATAATGTTTTATGATGTTAAATTCTATTAGTTTTATCTTTAATTATTAATTAACAGCCATCATTAAGTCTGGTGTATATAGAGAATAGACAGGCCCTATCATGCAGCTCTAATGGTTTCTTAAACACTTGAATCAAACGACTAATGATTGGGACTCTTATCTGTAATCCAGCTCATCTTTCATAGGTCATCTATTGTGCTTGACTGCTCTTGGCTCTTCACTGCCTAACAGCCCATGGAAAACTGTTTGGATTCTGATTCTCTCTCTCTCTCTTAATCGTTAATTTTGTATATCTACTGTAACTATGCTCTTACATTATTTTCACATACAATTTTTGTTATTATTATTAGTATTATTATTTTGCTGTTTCAAAGGAGTGAGGCATCTAACAGAGAGCCTAATAGATCAATATTAATAGTAATAGTCCATACTGTAAATTTGCCTGGTTAATAAATAAATTTTAATATAATGTGACAACCTTTTCATTTTAATAACTGGTTAAAGAGGATTGCTTTTAGACCTTTCATTTTTTTTTGTACTGACTTTACCCTTCACCTCTACACTGTAAAAATTTGGTAACCTGCAATTAAAAGGCTATTTATACCTGATTTAACCCACAAAAATGTTTTTTTTTTTGTTGTTGTTGGTATAAATTTACATATTTGGGTTGATTCAAGAACATTAAACAATATTTTATATTTGAATAAAACCAGTTAATTTCGATTTTTTTTTTTTCAGGTTATCGTTTTTTTTTTTTTTAGTGTACATGGAAAAATGTTGCCATGCCTCAGACAGTTTTCTTTCCATTTCTTTGTCTGGCAAACAAAGCTGTGCACTTTAGTTATGATAAGATCTCCCTTTGCTCCAATGGAGTGAGGTACCGAGAAACATGGCCACCATGGCACTGTTTCTCCTGTACAAATTCATCTTGTCCTCTTGACCTCCATGTACACACACACTGCACACAATCCTGGTGTTGTCTACTTACTGCCGTGAACTTAAACATGCTCCTCATGTTTGAAAACGTACACACAATACAGTTGTTGAGCCTAGTTTCTGTGGTATGACCAGGGTTTGTTTAGGCAGAAAATACATAAGCATTCTACATTCTCAATTATGCTTTTATCAGGTCATCAAACAGTCGAATGGAGATCATTCTTTCAGAACCAGCGCTGTACCAGGCACTAGAGAAGGACTCACTGTTTACTCATGGTGGGAATTGAGTGAGTCTGGATCTGCTCCCTGCTTTGGAAAAAAAGAAAGAGAGAATGAAAGATGTAATACTTTATAACACTAAAAATGATGTGTCACTCCTTCTCATATCTCCCAGACTGATTTTTGTTCCTTCAGCTCTTTTTCTGTCCTATTTAAAAAAAAAAAGTGCCCAGGCTGCAGTGCTGCTGGGTTTTGTTGTGCTTGTTTTTGCAAAGGGATCCAAGGTCTTGAAGAAGCGGAACTTCAGAAAGGGAGTCGTATCAGGCAGATCTGCTGTATATAAGGCTAACATTGTGAAGTGGTTTTGAGAGGCGTGGGAGATCAGAGTTCTGTGCTGCAGACAGATATACAGCACTTCAATGTAATGTCTCTACAGCACGTATGCAGACTGTTAGAACTGTCACTCTTTAAAACAGAGTATTTTTTTAAATCAATACGTTAATTTTAGCACGTATACAGCCTGAGGTAGGGGATAAAAAGTGAAAACATTTTCACACAACACAAAAGGAAAGGTTGAACAGAATGTTCTTTTCCACACAATGCATCAGTTACCTTGGGCTGCTAAAGCTCTTAAAATGGAGGAGAAAAGAAAAACTTGTCCACATCAGTCGTGCATTATATTAAAATATAATAAGTGCACAAGATTAAAACCATATGACCAAAACCATATGCTTTGTTTTTGATGAACAGATCAAAATTGAAGTCAACATTTGGTGAAAATCTGCTATAGATCTCAGTTCTCTTCTCATTCATGCGTGTTTATATTGCATGCTTGTTTAAAAGTTGGTGCTTGAAGACAATTTGGAATAACATGAGGGTGAGCAAATGATGACAGAATATTTGGGTGAATTTTCCTTTTTTAAATGAAAAGGGTAAGTAATGTTTTTTTTGTTTTTTGTTTACATTTTTTAACTTTAACAGATAAACCACCAAAAAAAAAAATCCCTCAACTGGAAATGTCGAATGTCATTTTGGGAAAAAAAAAAAAAAAAAAAAATTTGCCCATTACAGAAGAAAGAGAAAGGCACAGGTTTGGAACAACTTAAGGCTAAGTGATAGAATTTTCCCTTCAATTTGGTTTGACTTCTGTATGCAGATAACATTGCTGCACTTACATTAGTGACATAGTAAAATAAGTCCAGAACTTCACTGATTTAAAGTGCTTGTGAAACTGTAAATCACAATGAATCCCTCCTCCCCCACTCCTTCCACTAGCTGTCATGGCTCCAAACGCAGAAACAAGTGGACATCCTGAGCGGAAACCACTAACCCTGCCGCCACATTGCATTCCTTCACTTCATCTCCCCTCACTCTCGAACAAAGTCACTTGACCAGAAAAATGTTATTTTGGGAAAAAAAAAAAAAAAAAAAAAAAATCTGACCAAAAAGTTTGTTATGCAAAGCTTTGCACCAGCCGTTAGTTAAGATAAGATCATAGTCATTATTAAAGTAAATAAAGTCATTATTAAGTGCAAATCTGCTATAGCTCTCAGATCTCATTCATGCTTGTTTATAACTTGATTCTTGAAGACAATTTGGAACAACATGTACAAGTAAATGACCAAATTTTGGGGTGAATGGTCTTTTTAAGAGATCCTCTTATTATCCTCTTATTAAGAGGATAAGTACTTTTTTTGTTTACAAATTATTAAACAAAACAATTATCGACTTATAAACTATATAAACTATACTAGACTATATAAACTATATAAATTATAAACACTAAAGAAGTCATTTTTTCAGTTTCAAGTCAATCAAAACATATACTCACGAAATCAAAGAACAGACATGACGTCATTTCAGAAAGAAATCTGGCCAAAACTAAGGAGCTTTGGGGTTCATTATGGTGGTTCAAAATGGCTTGTCATCGAAAGCTTTCCAGAAAGCTTTGCACCGGCTGTTAAACACCTTTGAAATGCTATTGATTCGTGATGATCACATAATTGTTGGGAGAACTCTGGGGCTCCGTGTTCATGGATGTGAAAATGTTTTGAGGTTCATTTCTTCACTCATCTAAACATTGCTCCCAGTAGCATGGGTGGCTTCGTGATGTTCACCAACAGAATACCACTGCTCAGGTGTTTCTTCTGTTTACCCCTGAACAAAGAACTGCAAGAGTCTTGAATAATTGTCATATAGTAGTACAAATATTAATCATTAAATATCATTTTAAATAATACTAATTATACTTTGTACAGCAGTGGTGACTTTCCTATATGACCAGCATCACGATAGCTGTCAGTCAAAGTCCCCAAAGAGTGCCAAAGAGTTAACGAGGAACCAGCATGATCTACTCCTCCCACCCCATCAAAGACCCCCTAATGCCCTAAACCTCCTCTCTCTCTAGCCTCTAAACTCTCTCCATTACTACCCCTTGTCAGCCTCTGAGGTCTATTTGTTTTGATAGGCTGAGGCATAGCTGCGAGGCCTGGTCCCATTGGAGATTCATGTTTGGGGACAACAACAAGATGCAGACTGAATAAGAAGTCTGAAAAAAGAAGCAGGGGTTCTCTAAACCTCCGATAAGAAGATATGCATTGAGAATATAGGAGACGGCTAGAGGTGTCTTATCTGCTTTGTTGTGACCTACTCTGGCCTTGATCATTCAAATTGAGATGCTAAGATGATGTATGAAGGATTAGATTGGATGTTCTTATACGTCATCTTTGACACTATCTAATCATAAGTGGAAATGCTCTGATATGACTTTTACTTTTGAAATTAGGATGCATTAAGGCACACTGGGCAGCTAAGCCACAGCTCCAACATATTTAACAGTTCTACTGTATATAATCACTAAAGCAAATTCCTCGGATGTGCAAACATACCTGGCAATAAAGCTGATTCTGATATATTTGCAGGCATGCACAGTTTTTGGTATGAACCGTTAGTTAAGACTTCTTTCAAAGTTTTGTCATCTGAAACAAAATGGAACATGAATTGGAACTCATTTTTGCCATTTCACAATGTGTCTCCGTGTTTTCTCCTTCTTTATAAGACGGATCACATTATCCTGTTCTCCCTTACCTTTAGAAGTTGATCGAGAGATTCTGATCTGTTGACAAAAAACAGCATTGACCAGACATTCTCACCTTGCTCACTTCAAACACCATCTCTAGGAACAATTGGCCTGCTTGTAGTGAGCAGCAGTTCCGCGTACCTGTGTTTACCTTTGGTCTGCAAGCCAAGCCAACAGTGGAATTCAAAGGGCACGAGTGCTCACTCTCCCTGTTACCATTGTGTAAAGCACCCCCCACCACCACCATTAAAAGACAAAGGGCTCACTGGATAAGCAAATGTAACGCTCACCCCAAGCAACCTGAGAAAACAATATGTGATGCTGCCACAGTCTTTCAGTACATATGTTGAAACCAGTCCTGTTTGAAAGACCATCAGTCAAATACATTTATGGAATTGGAACAAAAATCTCTTAGCAAGTATCACTATTACTTGTGCTCGTTTTTTGGTGAGAGGCTTATACCCTAAACTTGTTAATAATGTTAAAAGTCGTTTTGCTAAAATACTGTCAAACTTAATTCTGGTGCCTTTTTTTTTGGCCAGTAAAAACACAAATTACCTTATTATTTATGGTGATAAGCAGTAAAAGGACATTCCCAGAAATCCTTGTGTGACATTGCATATGATTATATATATATATATATATATATTCTCAGTTTTGTTATCAGTAATGAACTTTAGGGTGTGTTGTTTGACATTATTTAATGAATGTTTATTATTTATGATGTATCATGTGGCTTTCTATTTTACCACCTGTATTTTTATGGTGATTATCATTTAAGGTAAAAAGCAGATTTTGATATATTAACGTTATATCACTTAATAAAATATATGGTTATACGTTATCAAATATACAGGCATCAATATGCCATTCTGTAATACCTGAAATATTGTCAGCATATTTTTTTATGATGAAACTCTGACAACCACAGCTACAGTTGTTTTTTGTTTGTTTTTTACAGTGAGTTAGTTTGTAACTAACTCTGATTTGGTTGCAACATTAGTTCTTAGATCTGTGGCTGTAAATTACAGTTAACTATAAACCATAACAAATTCTATTTCCATTTAAATATGCAGAATAAAATCTGCCAACGAAATCTATTTTAGCTCTATGTAAGTTAAATTATATAGTCAAAATAGTGTTTTTATAGAATACATGTTCATGAACTATATCTAAGATTATCCAGGGTCTATAAATAAATACTAATACACCAAAATGGAATATATTATGTTTATTTATTTATGGTTTTTTTCTGTTATAATGACACTAGGTGATTTGCATGGGGAAAGTGCATAGAAGTGCTGAGAGGTTATTTGTTCAAAATATGAGTTTAAATTAGTGCTGTCAAACGATTCATCGTGATTAATCACTTCCAAATAAAAGTTTTTGTTTATGTAATATATGTGCGTGTTCTGTGCTTTATTTATTATGTATGTACACTCATACAGTATACATTTTGAAAATATTTACAAGTATTTACATGTATAGATTTATATCCATATAATTTATATTACATATAAATATATTTAATGTATAAACATAACATGTTTTTCTTAAATATATACATGCATGTTTATTTATATCTACATAATAAATATACACAGTACACTCAAATATGTTATGTAAACAAAAATGTATTAATCAGTATTTCATGATTAATCGTTTATTAACCGTGATTAATCAGTTGACAGCACTAGTCTAAATGTCAACATCATATGTATGTTTATGATAAAATGGGTTTAAAAAAAATTATTCTGTCTCTTGAAAATCTAAAAACAAAATGGAATCCAATGGCACATTACACTTTTTGTAGGCTGTGAAGCTGTGAAGAGACTGAGCCAGGTCAGGGGATTGAAGAAGCTACAACGGATGGCAGTATGTTCTCAAGATATTTGAAACATTGTCTACGGATAAGACAACACCTGTAGAGGACAAGGCCCAGGTCGCCATGCATCTTTCAAGAACATGAGGTGTCAATAAGTAACATGATTATATGGGCTAGTTAATATTTAACCGGACCCCAGATTTGCGGCCCCCTAACAAAGCTGAACTGACACGGGCCTGCTGGTGCTGGTCCATGAGAAACCAAAAAAAAAAAAGAGTATACATGAGGGTAAACACATAAACGTCAAGTGAATCTGAGTCAGTTGAGGGTGGGGTTGTTTGTCGACGACGGATATGGAATTTTCAGACAGGGAGTGGAGATTTTATTGGTATAAATAAGGCTTTTATGAGCATTCAGGTGCAACTGTTGCTCATTTAGCCAAAAGGTAAGGAGTTATGGCACTCTTAAAAACGCATTCTCTCACTCAAAAACACTAACACGCTTCCCTTGCTAGGGTCAGGGGAACACGATTAAGGACTATCTATCTCCCCCAGATTTTCATTTTAGGAATGAACACGGTTGAAAAATTCATCAAAATATCTTCTTACGTGTTCTGCAGAAGAGAGAAATTTTCATTTTTGTGTGAACCACCAAAAGCTGAATTATGTATTTGTCAATATATCCTAAAGCATTCCAATAAGACAATTGTACAGGATTCTATTAGAACTTATTTATATTTTATCATAAAATTGGTCAAATTTATTTAATCATATTTTAGAGCCATTCCTATAAGATTCCCATCTAGGACTTTCTGTACAAAGGATTTGTTCTTATCTTGTTCATTTTCTTTGCAGCAGCTTGTTTACTGAGACAATGTACGTAAAAGAGAACGATTTAAATAGGACGCCAATGGATGCAGTAAAAAAAAAAAAATATATATATGTCACACTCTCACGGGGAGCAAGGGAACGAGGAAACGAGGAGATGCGGGAGTTGCTTAAAACCAATTGACTTTAATGATATAAACTAAAACAGGATACAGCTCAGGAACGCAGGAGGACATGAAGACATATAACACCGAACGCTCGAGACTTCAAAACACAGGGCTTAAGTAACAAGGGAGGAATCGAGGGAATTAATCAACATAACGAGGAAACAAGGGAAAAACAGGTGGAATCAAATTAACATAATGAGGACAGGAACAGGAAGACCAAAAATGGGCATATGAGGGAGGGAAACACAAGACACAGGAACACAAGACTGACAATTACTCCCCCCCCCCGGTAGGTGCGTCCCGCACCGTGACACCGTCCAAAGGGGAGAGGGGTGGGCGCTCTGGAGGCCTCTAGGGACAGGGTTACTGGACGGAAGGCCTCCAGGGCGGTGCCCATTCCGGGACCCACAGTGGAGCAGGGAGCTCGGGGAGCCATGGCGGAGCAGGGAGCTCGGGGGGCCATGGTGGAGCAGGTGACTCGGGAGGCAATGGCGGAGCAGGGAGCTCGGGAGGCCATGGTGGAGCAAGGAGCTTGGGGCGCCACGGAGAAGCAGGTAGTCCAGGAAGTCATGGCAGTGTAGGCAGTTCAGGAGGCCATGGCAAAGCAGCCTCCTAGGCCGCGGCCCATGCCCCCCCCCC
>NW_015560618.1:311083-311222 GCF_001515605.1 Sinocyclocheilus anshuiensis | reverse complement strand
CCCGCCTCTATGGCTGGAGCCCTACTACCCCCCCCCAAAAAAATACTTGGAGAGGATAATGGCCCTCTCCAAGGCCCTCTCGGGGCCAAAACCAGGGACTGGAGCCCTCCCTGGGCTTAACGGGGGATCAGGAGCCCTC
>NW_015560618.1:308105-310981 GCF_001515605.1 Sinocyclocheilus anshuiensis | reverse complement strand
TGACTCGGGAACGGACGGTGGACTTGAAAATGCCGCAGCCTGCGGGCTGGTTCTGGCTCGGGGCCGGACGCTCTCCAGACACCGGAGGATCCCTTCCCTCCAGCTTAGTCCCGTGGTGTCTGGGAGCTCCACGGTGCAATGGTAATTGGCCCCGTGCCAGAACCGCGAGTTGATGGTGGCGTCATCTAAAGCCGTCGACGCGGCGAGCTCGCAGAACTCCCAGGCATACTCGACTAAGGGGAGATCTCTACGGGCTAGGGAAATGAAGCGAGTGGCTATTTCCATGGCCGCGGGAGAAACAAACAGGGAAAACAAAAGACTTTTTTAAAACGAAAACAAAACGGGGAGAAGGGGTGCTGATTACTTTTTTTTGAGGTCCTGTGTTCTGTCACACTCTCACGGGGAGCAAGGGAACAAGGAAACGAGGAGATGCGGGAGTTGCTCAAAACCAATAGACTTTAATTATATAAACTAAAACAGAATACAGCTCAGGAACGCAGGAGGACATGAAAACATATAACACCGGATGCTCGAGACTTCAAAACACAGGGCTTAAGTAACAAGGGAGGAAACGAAGGAATTAATCAACATAACGAGGAAACAAGGGAAAAACAGGTGGAATCAAATTAACATAATGAGGACAGGAACAGGAAGATCAAAAATGGGCATATGAGGGAGGGAAACACAAGACACAGGAACACAAAACTGACAATATATATATATATATATATATATGGATATGTATATATTTATTTATACATATAAAAATGCTAAAATGCTAAAATGCTTATTGATAAAACTGTGTTAAAGGCCTAGTCTATCTTACTATTCCAAAGGCTTTTAAACTCTGGAATATATTGTACAATTAGGAAATTAGATTTTATTCCAGGTGCTGAAATGAGTTTCATCTTGTAAGATTTGCAAATTTTATACACAGTCCTCAAGTGCGAAGGAAGCATCGCCACATGAAGATAAATGACCCTTTCCATTCTTAAGGTTGCTTTAAATCACTTTGAACTTCCACCGTTCCAAAGTTCAGCCTAAAAACTGAGTATATTATAGTATGTGTAAATTGACGATCAAAACAGTGTCAAAGTTTTGTGAATTGCACAAAGGGCAGAGAAAATATTCAAACCAATTGCAAAAATGTTACAGGCTAAACATTGAGCTCTGATTAAACCTTATTGCATCTGGAAAAATATGACAAAAGTAAAGTACACACTGCATAAACTGTAATACAGAATCACAATGCTCCGGTCACTTGGATGTGTCTCAGATGCTGCTTTACAGAGTTGATTCAGTTAAACAGGACACACAACAACAATATGCATGAATCCAACTTGTTAAAAATTACAAACTGCTCAGGGGTAAGGAAAATGAGGGTTATACGTCTTTTTTCTTTCTTTCTTTCTTTCTTTCTTTCTTTCTTTCTTTCTTTCTTTCTTTCTTCTTGTTGTAAAGTTGTGTGTGGTGCAACTTGTTCTGCCTCTTTAAAGCAAAATAATAATAAATATATAATTTTGCAAATATTCACTATTTTGATTAGCTCTAAATAAATGTAATAAAAAAGACCTCTCAATAACTTGTCCATATTTATACAAAGTTATATAGCAGTATTGTATAATTTGTAGTGTTATGTATGTATATAGAATTTTCTGCATTATATGACTGAGATCAAGATGATTAAAATAGCATTTCCCTCAAATAAACATGATAAATAATCAAGTATCACAATACATTTTGAAATAGAATTTGTCAAGGTAAATTAACCTCAGTTCATGTCACACAAATGCTTAAGAAATTAGTGTTATAGATTCACAGCACTGGTGTTCTTTTGGTGAGTCTGAAGAACCATATTTCTTTGTCTACTCTGAGATGTGGTTTTCCTTAACCTTCAGAAGTTGTCTTTGTCCTTTTATGTCACACTGGGTCTTGATTATGTCACATATAATCGCATTATCTGAGCAGCAGCAGCAGTCTCCAGAGCTGAAACACACACACACACTTACACAGCCAATGCAGTAGCTTAATTTTCTTATCAGCTACCATGAGCTCAAACACAGTAAGGTCAGGAATTACAGTTACAGTTTCAGCAGTTCATTCAAATTACATATATCTCCTGTCTAACAAATACAATCATTGTTCAGTATTAACATGCCGCAGTGTTAATGCAAACTAGTATAATGCAACCCAAGGCTAAATCAACCTAAATATGGTTCGTTTTCTTGCATGGAAAAATGGGGTGTTTTTGAAGGACAGGATTTTAAAAGTAACAGAAAGGAGCAACAGCCGTAGGTGACAGCTAGATTCTCAACTATTTTCCAGTCTAACCATATGAGCTGTGGACCAACAGACAGCACTGAAACCAGAAGCACTGCGACCAGGTGTTTCATTCCCAGGCAGTGCAATAACCTTGACATTAGTAATGAGTTGCCTAAACTTCTCATGAATCACCAATGAGCTACATTTACAACTGCACACTCGCTTAGAAAGAATGCAATAACAGGAAAAAAAATCAATAGCTTGATTTTTAAATAAATGTAAATTTTTAATTAGGTAAAATGTAAAAATTACTATGTAATTTAATTCAAGTCGCATTTACTTATATAGCTTTTTTTTAACAATATAGATTGTGTCAAAGCAGTAATGAACAGTAATAACAGTGTTAATGTTGTAGAATTCATCAAAACAAATTCAATTTAAGCTGTATAGCAGCTCAGCAGAAGATAATAAACCATTTCAATGTGGTGATGTCATTGACCCATGAAAATTTCCTGCTTGTCGTCAAACTATTTCGAAATGGTAACAGGAGGTGATTTAGTTCTAACCAACATGAACACAGCTGTCATAACATAGCTGGGGGGGGGGGGGGACTA
>NW_015560618.1:296919-307919 GCF_001515605.1 Sinocyclocheilus anshuiensis | reverse complement strand
TTAATCAAAAGGTGGACGTTTTTGGTCACGGCAATTCGTACATATTTTACAAGGTGGCTAATTCGTACGAATTCGTACAACCTCACTCGTAGGCTACAAATTCATAAAGTTTTTGCTAAATCGTACTTATTGTACGAATGACCTACACCTAACCCCGCCCCTAAACCTATCCGTATAGACAAATCATGCGAAATCGTACGAGTGAGGTTGTACGAATTCGTACGAATTAGCCACCTCGTAAAACATGTACGAATTGGTCGTGAGATAGCGTTGGAAATTTAAATGTAAAAGCGGAAACGCATTAGGACTGTTGCGTTAAATTGTTATTGTTTAGATCCCTCAAAATGGTCTATAGTGTCATTATTCAGCTCAAGTAAGTTCAGTGTTGATTCAGTTTAGTTCAATAACTGTCAAACTTGCAAAGTTCATCAATTATGAAACAATTTCATTTCAGCCGTAAGCTGCTCTACAGAAGGCTATAGTGTCATTATTCTGTTCAAGTCAGTTCAATGTTGATTTAATGTAGTTTAATATCAGTGTTGATGTTACAAAGCTAGTGTCAGTATCCAGTTAAAATTTTGGTCTTTTGCGATAATGTCAGTGCAAGTTGAATAATAAGTTGAATATGAATGTATTTTAACTAGTGCTGTCAAAAGATTAATCGCGATTAATCGCATCCAAAATAAAAGTTTTTGTTTACATAATATATGTGTGTGTACTGTGTATATTTATTATGTATATATTTCAGAAAAATATGCGATGTTTATATATTAAATATATATATATATATATATATAATAGATTTTATGAATATAAATATATACATGTAAATACATGTAAATATTTTCAAAATATATGTGTGTGTGTTTATATATACGTAATAAATATACACAGTACACACACATGTATTATGTAAACAAAAACGTTTATTTTGGATGCGATTAATTGCGATTAATCATTTGACAGCACTACTTTTAACATATTTATCCAATCACTAATTTATTTATTTATAAATAACATTAAAATACTCTGCATTTATAATTAGTCAAAGTTTAAAATTTTAACTATATACTGTAATCGAAGTGTTATTCCCTTAATTTAATGACTGAAGTGATACAGTCTAAATGTGCTAAGCTCAGCTCTACAAAAAACTGAAACACTCACTTGTTAAACTTTTAGAAGATACTCTGTGCAAGGTCTCTTTACACAAAAGAGGGTTCAAAAGGAGTACAAAGACCTTTCAGACAAGAACCAAAACAAGAGTGCATCTGTCAGGTGTTGCTAGCCAAACGCCAGCAGCCTTGAAGGGAGTAGACCGGAATGCAGGGGCACTATCTCGCCACAGAAGTAGAAAAAGCCAAGCCAAGTTTTCTTATTTTCTTTTCTCTTAGGGTGAGAGAATTGGTAGAGTAGAAATCAATATTCCAGAGTCCATCCTTTTTTTGCCTCTACTTTTTTGTGGACCTATGTGAAACTTGCAGAGTGACCCCTGACAGAAGTTAATGGCTAACTGTGTTATCTCTCTTTACAGCCCGGGGTTGAACCCCAAATCAATAGATGATGCACAAATATTCCAGCACTCAGCATTGTCCGTGCTCTCACCACATTTTAGATCGTAAAATATTGCTATGTTTATGCTTTCATTACCATTTCACTTTTACATAAATGTTATTTTTTCCTCTTTAATTTAATACAGAAAAATGCATGCATTCAGGGAAAATATATATATGTATTTTTTACTAAATAAAATAAAATAAAATAACTAGGAAATAAAAAATAGGAAAAATGCCTTTGCAAATTAAATCCTTAAAACAAATCAAACCATTTGGGACTGAGTATTCCAACCCCAATCCATAAATACCTAAGTCTGTGAGATGTCACAATGGCTTTAAGCATTTGCCAGTGCACAGAGCTTGTGACTGATGCTAAATATATCGTATTGAGTCACTACTATCGCAGTTTATCACTGTCTAAAGTATCGTCTAAGTGATTACAGCATGTACACCGAGTCGAAAAAAATGGAGGAGAGTTGAGAGGAAGTTTTGATGAATGACGTGCTGTTCGGTGAACAAACAAGTATCGTCTCCAATCTAGAAATCAAAAGTACTTCCACCAGTTTACTACCCAGCCAAAGGTTGAGCTCAAGGAGCTTTTATAGAATTATTAAGTAAGCAATTATGATAACCCGGCGTTTTAAAGATAATAGAATGATAAGATTCTGCTGGAGGCGCATTATCGTTCACCCCTCGCGTCAGAAGTCAATATGTTTTTCTTGTTTTGCTCTTGTTTTCCCCTTTTTCTTCAATCAAATCAGTGATTGTTATGTCTGCTGGGCAAATGTGTCTTTATTTGTTGCGATCACCAGAAGCTCATGTGGACCACAGTGGAAGTGAGGGAGGGTTAGCATGACCCTGCTAAGTTAGTGGTGTTTTTTTATCAAAGCTCATAAACCTTGAATGACTATATATTGATAAAGACTGTTTAAAGTGTCATTGGAACGATAACATTTGCACTGTAAATGCGGCCCGGAGGCTCCAGCTCCAGTCGAGGCCCATTGATAAGCACACTGGCTCGATTCCTCACGGCATCCCCGGCGACAACAATATCCAAACTTCTACTCCAGTTCATTTGCGGAGTTCAGATTCTGCCATTGCTCGAGATGCTCAGTGTGCAAAGGTATTTCAATGATAAAAACACTAATACACTCAAATGCTTTTTTTTTTTTTGAGATTCCACAGAATATATTTTTTATAGTGGAAAGCAATTTTTTTTTTTTTATTATTTAAAAAAAAAAAATTACTGGCATCAAAACTGGCGCCAATATTTTTTGGGGATGAGAATTGGTAGTGCTTTTATTATTATTATTATTATTATTATTATTTCCTTTATTTAACCAGGAAAATATCCCATTGAGATACAACATCTCTTCTTCCAGGGAGTCCTGGTCAAGACGACACCAACAACCTTAACATTTAAACATTAATGTTTGCATTTATAATTTATAAAGTGTTATTCATTCAAATATAGCACCAAAAGAAATGAAATAAAACTAAACAAAATCAAATAATACATTTTGTGTGCATGCACAGTGTGGGTGTGGGGAGTGACCTTTTTTTTGGCAAACAAATACCTATGAGACAGTGAAAAATTCATATGAAAAATATGCAAATAGTTGAGCAGTATTAATTCATAACTATTCTGGTTTGCTTTGTGGTGAGTCATATTCCATAGAAAACAAATAAGTATGTATTCTACTCCCGCTGACCTCAGAAGTGGGCAGAATTTATGAATGTGTGAGTGTAGGCTACACTACTTCACCTCGCCTCCCTCAACAGCTCACTGCTATTGAATCTGTGACAGCCAAAATGAAACCTTTAGATGAAATAGTAACAAAAATGAGGTCAATATAAACAGCTTCAACTTTTACATGAATAATACCAAGCAATTTTACATTCTAGATTTGTTTCATGAGGTAAACTAAAGTGAGCCTTATCTAAAAAGATTAAAAAAGAGAGAAAATAATGTAATTACATTTTCTTTATTTACTTATATAATTACAATAAAAAAGAAATTGCAGTTTGGCTTTTAACTATAGTTATGTAATAAAATATGGTAATATTATGTTGGCATAAACACACACACACACACACAACCAAATAAAGTACTTGGTTGAAGATAGCAAGCACTGTATGAAAATGCAAAAAAAAAAAAAAAGAAGCAAAACAGTAATGTACTAATGCATTAATGCATTGTGTTGACAAAAACATAAAATCAAGCCAGTTGCTTGGGTAAAAATAGCAAGCTTTGCATCAAAATGCAATACAATGCAGTATGTTAACAAAACATACAATTTCAAAGGAATGCTGGACAAATTTAAGAGAAGCGTCCTTCCTGAAACTGGCACGAGTGCATCAGTTAAAGGTGTTTGTGCATGTTGGGTGCAAGCGGGGCGCTTGCGAAATCCAGTGATCAAACTGTGAATGGGGAACAGGTCAGCAGTACTACTATACAGCTTGTTTATTCAGCCTATCTTTTTGACTGTTTAATCTTTCGGTGCTGCGTGTCTTGAACAGAGGTGAGGCAGACACATTTGGCCGACCTGTATCTACACAACAAATCGCAGAATCGGAGACCTGAGACAGCGAAGGGAGGAGAAAACATGGCCTCTTTATGACTTAACGGCGAGGGGTTGGGTGGCGTCTCTAGGGTCCGAACTCCAGAGCCCTGTGGCCTACGCTCTCAGCACACACAGAAGAGCCTGTCCAGACCTAACGGCCTTTGCCCGTGCCTGTCATTAACGCCAGGCCATAAATATCCCCCGCTGCCATGAGCGAGGTGACGTGTGAGGACCTTCAGACACAAGGATCTTGCAACAAACAGGCACCAAACGCTGCCTGAAGCAGGTGTGGCTCCTGGAACGTGTTCTCAGGTATTCATTTATTGGTAGCTGATGTGATGTATTGGTTCATTCAGTGTGAATAAAGATCTTTTTATAAACGTTTTTGTCTCTTCTTTTTTATTTGTCTGTCAAGAATTTAATGTTTATATGCATCCAAAAGTAGAAAAAAGGAAATAAATTAAATATAAATTAAATATCATAAATATCAGATCTTTTCCTGGATAATTTGTATGTCTTTAAGAGAAAAAAATAGCCATATTTCTATGGGCCTATATTATTAACAATTCTAATTTCTACATACAAAAAAAACAAGTGTTTCATCTGAAACTTTTGACATGTTTTCAAGTAGATTATTAGCTGATGTATTGGTTCATTCAGTCCAAACAAGGATCTTTTTATAATTTATATAATTTATAACTCTTTAGAATTTTTTGTTGTTGTTGTCAAGAATCCAACGTTTTCAAAAATGTAAAATAAATAATTAAATAATTGGGTAATTAGTCATTTTTCTATCGGCCTATATTATTAACAATTATAATTTCTATATACAAAATACTGCCTGAAGAAGGGTTTCATCTGACCTGTTTTCTGGTAGATTAGTTCATTAGTAACTGATGTATTGGTTCATTCAGTCCAAACATGGATCTTTTAATGATTTATATAATTTTTTTTTTTTTGTCGATAATTCAACATTTTCAAAAATGTGAAACAAACAAATTTTAATTTTAACAATTTTAGTCCTATTGCTATGGACTTAGATTATGAATTATTATACTTTCTGTATATAGGAATTATAATACTACCATTTTTTTTTTTATTTAAGAAATTAATATTTTTACTATAATAATAATAATAAAGATAAATACTGCTCTTTCTATTCATCAGAGAAATAAATATCAGTATTAAATATTATCTCACATATAACTGATAATAAGCAATGCTTCTTGAGCACCAAATTAGCATATTAGGTAGATGGTAGATTCCCTATATAACCATGTATGTGACAAATAAAAAATCTTGAATCTTGGGACAATGCATTCTCCAAGTTAGACAGAGTCAGACTGCCCTGCCACCTTGTGGTGGTTTCTGACACTTTCACTTCAGGATCACAATCAATCACTCGGACACTTCTCTCTGTAACAGCTGTCTATAGCAGTGGTGTGATCTCTGTAAAGATTCCCCCTGAAGCCGTAGTCATCTATCTGGCTCTCATAGCCCACAGTCTGGTGTCAGTCACCCTCAGCGGGAGACTCCGTCTGTGTCTGATACCCGAGGAGACAGTGACGGGCCCCGGCGTTCACTCTGTCACAAACTGAAGGCCTGGTAACCGCTGAGAAGATAATTGCTTCCTAAATCTCCTAATCTACAGCACTGTCTCTGCTAACACACAACACTGCAATGTAGCGGAGAGTTGGGGGAAAAAAATGTGCCGACCCCCTTAATCTTGGAAACATAATACTTATATATTCAGAACAGGGAAATTATATGCAGTGAGAGCATATGATAAAACTGGGAAATACTGTTATTTATTTTTTTTTATTCAATTGATCAAATCTAACAACAGGTTGGTGGATTGATCCACACTACTGGCTAAAAGTTTAGAATAAGATAGATTAAAAAAAAAAAGTCACTTATGCTCACTAAAGCTGTATTTATTTGATCAAAAATACAGTAAAAACATGCAGCAATATTATTTCAAAGAACATTTTTCTATTTTAATAAAATAAAAAAAATGTAATTTATTTACATGACGGCAAAGCTAAATTGTAACCATTACTCCAGTCTTCAGTGTCACATGATCTTCATTCTAATTGTTTTAGAATTTTTTATTGCCAATAATGGACATAGTTTTTGCTGCGTAATATTTTTGTCATGATACATTACATTACAAAATCATGATACATTAATTCAAAAGTTTGGAGTAAGAACAAAAATATATATATATATATACAGTATTTTTTCAGCAAAAGTGGCAGAAAAGACAATGTTTTATAATGTTACGAAATATTTCTATTTACAGAACATGCTGTTCATTGAGCTTTCTATTCATCAATGAATCCTGAAAAAAAAAATATATATATATATTAATAAGCATTATTATTGATCACCAAATCAGCATATTAGAATGATTTCTGAAAGATACTGCATAAACAGCAAGAAAAGAAATCTCAAGTCATCAGTCATATTTCATATTTGACTAATCTGGAGTAGCCTAATTGCAGAGGTGCTGGTACGTTCAGTGAACAACAAAAAAAACAAAAACTTTTTTATAAAGCTCAATTAAATGTATTTTTTTTTTTTACATTTTGCTGTTATTTATTTTGATTTTAATGAAGGAATTATGCTACTATTCAAAAGTTCAGTATTTTATCCCCCAATGAAACTAATATTTTACTCAGCAAAGAACTGATCAAAAGCGACAGTGAAGACAATTATAATTCTATTACAAATAATTTGCTGTTCCTTTGAACTTAATATTTATCAAAGAACCCTGGAAAAAAAGTACTGTAGGCTAGTTTCCATAAAAACGTTTAGCTGCATAAGAGTTTTCAACATGAATAAGAGAAATGTTTCTGTGTGATCATGTTACATTGAAGACTGGAGTAATGGCTACTGAAAATCACATTTGAATATATATTAAAATAATAATAATAATACAAAAATAATTGTTATATTTTACTGACTATTTTTCTGTATTTTTGATCAGAAAAGGGAGCCTTGGTGAGCATAAGCGATGTAGGCTATTTAAATCGTACTTTATTAATTTTACTGACCCCAAACTTTTGAACGGTAGTTTATGATATTCAGATTAAATTCCGCCTCACAGGTGTCAATATAATTCCACATCCTAAACAACAGACACTGTTCTGTGATGCAATGACCACAGGCTTGACAGATGGACAGCTGAATGTCAGCAGATCCCACCGAGGCCCATTTCTCTAATCAGCCCCATTAAACTCTTTTCTCAGCCCAAAAAACGCTCGGATGATTTGTTCGCTGATGCAGCGCAGCTCAAAACACACTTGTGCGGCACGGGGGACATTAACAGGAAGATGAGAGCCAAGAATGAAATTTCAGATGTTACAAATCACCATTAACGCACTCTGCCAGAATCAAGGATCCGCAGGTTTTTGGAAGAAACATCGGAGCTAGCTGAGTGGTTTATGACTCTTCCCCCGTAAGAGGCCGCTCCGTCATCAGAAGACGAGAAGTCGTGGTTATGAATGAATCGGTCGATACAAAGGATGTAAAAGCTCTGTTACGACCACATCAAGGCTCAAGAGATGTGTCGTGCTGCCCTTTTCCATTACATCTTTCTCTATGGATGAGTTGAGTTTAATCTTCTAATGATTTCAAGCATGACCACACTGGCCCTACACGGATCGTTTTGTCCAATTGGATTATTTCAAACGCACAAGACCCTAGTCGACAGACTACCTGCCATTATTCTATTCTGCTGTGAAGGATCGTTTCAGGGAATTGCAATAACATCTAATCAAGAAAACCCAACATTAAGTTCTGGATTGTTCATTCTGATCATCTGAAGTGACCGAGTCTTGAAACAAAAGGCGAAAACGCAATATCTTTTGTGAAGTACTCTGCTCCGTTTTGTTAGATCTTTATTCGGCAATGCATTTTCAAAGCAAATTGCAATACAGGAAAAAAGAATTTCTCTTATGATAAATGTTGTACATCATACATTAAACATTCATTCAACAACAAAAGAAAAAATGTTTCTTAAGCCAGGGCAGTTTTTTTGTGTACTGAGAATAAGGTACAAAACAGGCTGTTTGATTAACCATGACAATACAAGTCTACCATTAAGGTATATTAGTGCATCTAGTTTTTAATGTTAAAATGATCACAAAAAGAATAACACTGGAAAAGAAAGACCATAAAAGATACAAATCTTTAAAAGGTAAAGTATGAAACTACTTTTGCTTCCAGTAAAAATGTCTGCTTCGCAGTGTTGAGTCACACTGAAATGAAACAACTGTAGACATAACTTTAGACCTCCTCCATGATGGGAACGGGCTACAGGGAAAAAAAAAAAATTGAAATATATTTTGACAAGCACAAAAAGATGTCAAATTGTTCATGAAAGACTATTTTGATGAACAGTCCTCAACTGCAAATTCTTTTTGGTCAGGCGTTCATGTGGCCTAATTAAAGTTAAAGCAATTACAGCTTACAGGTGATATTCCATAGTATATTCCACGTCTTTCAGATTTAGAAGAAAAAGGTAAAAATACATAAATTAACTAGTATGGTAAAGATAAACAGCACCCTTTTCCCAAAAGGTAATGAAATGTTTTCATGTTTTTGGAAGAATGGCACAAGACCAGCAATTTCTATTCAAATCTTTTTTGCATTACATATCTGGCAAGACAATACGGTGCATAAAGTAAAAGTAGGAATGCTGGAGAACAATCCAATAATTATGGTTGTATAGTAAATGAATATACTTTTAAAGACAACAAGGATCAGTTGCATCTGCATTGATCAGGTGACAAACCGATCATCAACATGGGTGTCACAATAATACTCTGTGTAAATACTGTAGTACAGCAGCAATTCAAGAGAGGAACATGCAATGTTATACTAACAGTACTGCTGTAAAAGGTGAATGTTTTATTTCACTCTTTGAGCACGACAAACTTTCTTCTGCCAGTAAATGCAGATGCTTTACATTTACACATTATTTAAAACTGAACGCTACGTCACACAGAATGAGACTTTAAAACGAATTTCCAAAGATTCAGTGGGACAGAGTTCAGTCATGTTCTACATTTCACCATGCTGTATCATGACTGTAGATACAACTGTTTGCATCAGGATATATGAGCATAATACACTGACATAATAAAAGATGAAACATTAGCAGATCCTGACAGTGTCAGTTCATGTCTTATAGGTGTGTTGCTGAACTGCTTGTGGCAGAAAAAAAGTGGGCACTTGCATGAACAAAATGGCAAGATGGAGTATTTAAGCAAGATTCTTCCTCTTCTTGCGGAACATAATCCAAGAAAACAGAACACTGAAGTTAACTGAACAAATATCAAGCCTAAAAGATAAAATAAAGATGATGATGTAACACTGATGACCCTTAGCTTAGCGGATACAGGAAAGGTGCTTATGAGAGCAGCAGCACACTCTGTGGCTGGAAAACAGGGATGTTGACATGGCCCGACGCTCTAGTAAAGTAGGATGCGACGTTCGATGGCCTTGCGGCAAATGGGGCACTCGCTCATTCTGTCTCCACAGAGCTGACAAGTGCCATGACCGCACATGAAGATCATATTCTTTAGGCGATCCAGACACACGGGGCACATAGTCTAAGTGGAAGGCAAACATGTTACATGAGCAATTACTGCTTAAAATTGCATATGCAGAAAACTATTAGAGATAGGGGTTTGAATCTTTGGTTAGACAGTAAATCGATTTGATTCATGATTCATATGTTTTAGCAAATTCAGAACGTTTTAATTCGATAAGTCTAACAGTATTATTGAAATAAGAGATACCATGGAAATAAAACATTGAATAGCCTTCACTTTAATCAATTAAGCAACCACTGATTCTTATTAAAGAGCAATTGATTGCCTTTTGTTTGATTAATGTTAAGAACATACAGTAGGCAGCAGCAGGTATATTAGACTGCTGTCACTTTAAGACCTAATGCACATTTATGCTCACTTAAAGGGATAGTTCACGCAAAAATGAAAATTACCGCATGATTTACTCACCCTCAAACCATCCTAGGTGTATATGACATTCTTCTTTCAGACGAATACAATCGGAGTTATATTAAAGGGGTCCTATTATGCTTTTTCACTTTGTTAATTTTAGTCAGTGTGTAGTGTGTATGTTTGGGCATTAAAAAGATCTAGAAAGTTACAAATCTCAAAGTCCACTCCAAAGGGAGATATTTCGTTTTTTAAAAATCCCTTTTCAAGAACTACAACGAACGGCTCATTTGGACTACAGCGTTTGTTTTCCGGGCTTTGTGATATCACAAAGCGGCTCATTAGAATAGCATTACAAATAATTCCCGCCTACAGAAATTTGAATGGTTGGGGGGTGGGGAGGGGCGAGGTTGTGGTTAGAACGCTTGGTTGAGTGAGCGCATCAGACGAGACGACGAAGAAGAAGAGCTGCTGCAGAGTTAGTGCATCAGAGAAAACCAAGAAGAAGAGCTGCTGTGCTGTAGCGTCAAATTTTTGGCATGTCTAGAACAGCGGTTCTCAATTCCAGTCCTTGCGTACCCCCGCTCTGCACATTTTGTATGTTTCTCTTATTGCGTCATATGTTTGTTATATTTGACTAAGTGCCCTGCGAAGTGGACATTACCGTTGTAAGAAAAATATCCATATTTACAACTTTATAAACCTTAATCTCTAGCTTCCACTAACTGTCATACACGCATTCACGAGAGAGTGGCGCCCAGCGGATGACGTAGCACGTAGGCAAAAGCGGAAGTGACGAATGTGGAAGCGCACAGGAGAGAGCAAAACAAAACACCGGTTACGAATTAGTAGTACAAAACGAGGATTTGTAAAGAAAAATGTCAGAGGATTTCAATATAAGCCAAGAGGACACT
>NW_015560618.1:274284-296558 GCF_001515605.1 Sinocyclocheilus anshuiensis | reverse complement strand
TTGAGGGTAAGTAAATCATGGGGTAATTTTAATTTTTGGGTGAACTAACCCTTTAAGACATAACCGACTGTGTGAATACTTGTCAACACAGTAATTTGAAAAATTATTCTGAGTTGTGGAAATGACGCTGCACTCGTCTCTACTAATTTGTGCATGTTACTAATGTTCATATATTTTAAAACATTGAATAAAACATTACAGAAATGCGATTCATTCAATTTTGACCAAAAACGATTACTTCAAATTCACATTTCAATATCCATGCAAACGCATCGGCAGAATTTGTGACTGATCCATCAAGTAATCCAGTGAATCGTTACACCCCTACTATAATCTGTAATGCTCACCTGCTCTTTGATATCCTGCAGCTGCTGTTGTAACTTCTGTACATCTGCATTGCTATTAGTGTTGTCTTTGTCCCTCTGCATGGCTGGGATATTTCCGCTGGCTGAAAGGCAAAGCAGAGACCACTGAGAAAAGTATCACCGGTTCAATAGCCAATCATGCAGTTGGTGAACTTGGGAGCCCTGGGTCTCTGCATTTGCAGATCCCAGAGTCTTCTAACTTGTCAAAAATTTACAGAGGAATTACTTGATGATTCTAGAAGTTCTGTGCCTGTTCTGACACTTTACATGGTTTATATGGAGGACCCTGGTGCGGAATCAACCCGCAGCACTGAATCGCAGCAGGCCGCAAGCAGGCCTACGGTCCCACTTGACGGCCTCTCCTATTTGTGTAGTGCAGGCCAGAGAGAATGACGTATGCTGGGGTGGAGATATGGACTTTGAGCCCAAAGGAGCAGGAAGGAGTTGAGGCAGGAAGAACTTGGGGTGAGGAATAGAATACTTACACCAACTTAGTGCCAGATTGTTGGGCTGGAGAAGATCCTGCGACCCCCCTGCCATTGAGTTAGAGCCCCCTGCTGAGAAGCAACCAGTCACAGTGTTATGTAATGCATGCACCCCTGCAGTTGGCTCGGGGGCCAATCCAGCCTGGCCTGTGGCATATTCTAGTTATAAATATTCTTTAGGGGGAACAAAGGGAAGAGCAAGTTAATGTAAGTTTTTGACACAGCTGTTGTGGAAGGGAGGCCTTGTTCATCAAGGTATCCACATAATTTACAGCTGCGGAAGTGACGACAGTCACTATTATAAAAGAAAGATTTTAAGTAGGGATGCACTGGTATTACAATTCTGGCTCATATTAATAAGCCCACAAATACGTATCTATTACCACCTAATATATATCCAATTTTTAAATGTAAACATCTCCAATAACAGCCAATAAGCAATATGGTATTAATATATCGTGCATCCCTAATTTTTCAGTTTTCCTTCAGTGAAAAAAAAAAACACATTTACAGCGAAGGTTTTAGAGGCCGCAAGTGTTGAGAGGCCTGAAATGGAGATCTTTATGATGGATTAGTATGAAAGAAGAAGACAGACTGGTTAATTTTAAGCCCGACAAGTTGGGAAAAAATTAGATGGATATTCACAAAGGGGGAAATTTATGGCGGCATAGTGAGAGACATTTCTTGGCCTCAGGGGTCGGCTAACAAGACTGGATCATTTCCACCAAGTCATTTAACAGTCCCCCAATCTTATTTTCCAAAAAATGATGTAGAATCTGTCTGACAGCATCATTAGTGGATGTTTCCTGTGTTCATATTCAAGTTCTCCTCAGTGGAAATAAAGTTCTAGGCCCACGTGATTGACCACAGCCTTCAGATGCCAGTTTATCACGTCCTCTTTTAGAGTGAGGAGCCTCTAGTATGTGGGGACTAAAGTGACTGAAGCAGAAGAGAATCCCATCTATGGTGGCATTTCTCTCTCATTGCTCCATCTACATGGAGAAAGGGGGGAGTGTGTTAGGTCTACACGGGATGCTGCTTTGGTTTTGTGTGTGGAAAAGTGGCGCCTTACAACAAACAGAGCTCAGGCACTAAAGACAGACTGAGATAAGAGCTAAAGGCTACATTCCTCTGTTGACTGGACTGTGTGCGAGTGTGTGCGTGTTTGTGTGGATCAGCATGTCTGTAGGTCAGCAGAGATGTCAGCGTGGATGGATGTGTCAGACATCTAAGCGAGGCTAAAAAGAAACAGATCCTCCTCTCTATAAATAAACACAGTAAAAAAAGTGAACTTACACCAGTATCCCTTTGAACTCAAACTAAACCAACATAAAGAACATGGGCAGTGTCATGATCACACACAAAAGGAACGATGTAGTAACAAAGAGTGGTGAATAAAAATTAATCATAAAAATAAATCTTGGATAGCCCCTTTGACGTGTCCAATTATAGAAATATTCGATGTGTTCTGTAAAAAATGAATTCGGGGGATTAATTTTCACTCGTCTGTGTGGAGTGACTTCCTAAAAATCCTTAGAACTTGTAGTGCATGTTATGAAGACATTCCAGAGCAGTTACAGAGCTCATTCCAGGGTGTTGATATTATGCATTAAGAGGAGGGGCCACAAGTCTGATTTGAGTCATGAAAACACATGGGAAATAACAGATTAGTCATAACAATGGGGAGAGAAAAGTGTGTGGGCAATTGAAACAGAGAAGCACCAACTAAAGCCAACATAAATATTAAACATGAGAGACATGAGAACCAAGGCAGAGAGAGGAAAGAGAAATAAAAAACGGGAACGTGTGGAAGTTCACTCACTAAGGTCCTCATCATCAGTGGCATCCTCCATACCTTTCCCTCCACAGCACAAAACGAAGGGAGTGCGACGCTCCACCACGGCCCGACACTGTACACACTTTTTCATCAGGTTGGCACAGTCTGCAGGAACACTATCGGGCGAGTACTGGAAAAAGTGGTATCGGTGCATCCCTACTGTAAACATAAAGGTAATATTTGGATTTCTCAGGCTCTCTGCACTGGCGTTTTGCAAAACCAGAAGTATCTATGCACACACTCGCTAGACCGGAAATTCAAGATGGCGGAGATACGCAACTAGCCCATAGGTAAAGAGATGTGTGTCAGATCCGCCGTCAGTTGAGCCTCACATTCAGCAGTGGCAGCTCTTAAAGAAATAGCATGGGTTTATGTGAAGATTTTTTAAGTAGTCTAATAAATGTTCAAATTGATAGCTCGTGTAATGTTGAATAGCTATAGTCAATGGTTAAATATTAGGGGAAAATCAATTTCCTAGAGACATCAGTAGTATGGTATCAGTGAGACTGTCCTTCAGTCATAAAAAAAGATGCCATTCTACAAAAATTTAAAATATACTGTCTATGTTGTTTCTAGATTAATTTAAAGATTGAATGTGAAATTATTGCAATGTAACAGTATTTTTAAAAACTTCAATGTTAGGTGGGATTAATCACGATTAATGTCAGAAAAAATGTGTGATTAGTTCATTTTTTTTAATCAATTGACAGCACTAATATACACACACACACAATAATATATTTTGATATTCAAATTTCTAAGGCCCCTACATTTTCAACAATCAAAACTTTGAAATACCTGTTGTACACAATCTACTACATGTCTTCTGTAATCTGAGGTATTTTTACCTCAAATATGACCTCCATATTCTCCTATATTTTACTATATGAGCCATAAAAGCCATTATACTCAAACTTATACTCAACAAATGCGCACATGTAAACTAGAAAATATTTAAAAGCTCAGTTGTTTACTGGTTCAATTCCCAGTTACATTAAAAAAAAATACATATTTTTCTGACTATTATTTCATATGCCAGCGTTATAGGGTTAAGCAAGCTTGTTAAAGGTGCCATAGAATGCATTGATACAATATTTTAAATTGTTCTCTGATATTTACATAGAAGGTATGTGGCTTAGGTAAGCAATGAAATGGTCTGTTTTTACCTTATTTGGAAGGGTCATGAATAATAATGTTGAGCTCTGCTCTGATTGGCTGTTTCACAGTGCGGCTCATTTCAGTAGCTCACACAGCAGGAAGGAAACACAGATAAACGATAATTAACGATAATTAGACGATATTTTGCTGAGTGTGTTATTGTGCTGATATCTTAAGGACTACCGTGGACAGCTGACTCCTAACATTTTTGATATTCTTCATATTCTGTGTGGTGATCAGTTCACAGCAGTGATAGAAATGAATCTTTTCCGATAAGTTTAAATAGATTTTTACCTTTTAAATTAAATCAGTATTGACAAAATCCATCTTTGCAATGCAGAGAAAACACAGAAGTTGCATTAAGGAGCATTTAGATGCATTTACACACTGTTTAATGCAGGACATGAATGTATTTAACCTGCAGTTACAAATGCATTCATACTGTGTTGATATTTTAAGCAAAACGTTGAATACTGATATTTGAAATTATAAAAAAAAAAAAAATCGGTTGATTCATTCAGGTACAAAACAGCGTCATGTTGCTCAGAGATGCAAATTGGAATTATATTTGTTGGCGAAATAGAGCAAAAACAGTCAATATTGTGTCTAAAACGTAAGTATCTTAATATTAAATTCTTGTTTATTGAACTTGCTGTATAAAATCAATATCACATTTGTAATCATGCAGCTTTTTGGTGGAAAAAAAACGTCAGTCTTCGCGTGATCTGTAAATTCGAGGCACAGGTAGCTTTTAGTCTTTTGTTCATCACCACTCACCTCCACACCGAGACAAACACAACTGGAAAGGGAGGGAGGGCTTCACTTCTGCGGCTCTCTGCCTGATGCGCATGTGCTGATCAATGTGTGCTACACTGCTGTGGCGCGGAGGGGCGTCGGAACTCGACAGTCTCAACATTTCCCAACAATTTTTTTATTAGTTTGACAGGGAAAGCTGTGCGCAAACAGAAACACACACACACGCGCACATATAGCTATACATATATTTATCAAAAAAAAAAAAAAAAGACACTCCCCAGAAAAAAAGGGCACTTTCTCTCGAGGAAGAAAAAGAGCAGATGCTCAAGCCCCCTTTTATGTCTATGTGTGCACGTGCCTGGTGCTCAGGATCTGTAAATCATTCGCCATCATCCTCAGTCATCTCTCCTTACTCCATTTATGTGTTAAGTGAAATCTTATGTACTGTAATGTAACAGGCTACCGCTAGCAAGCAGCTAACATGTCCCTTCAGTGGCTCACGTTATTTTATTAGAACGCGTTATTTGTTTTCCGTGCCTTCCTGAATACAGACACCAACCCATCCCTCCCTGCACATCACCATCCCCTGCACAGCCTGGAACATAACATTTATTTCCACGATCAGCCATTTTCGCTATTATCCTCGCTTGTTTCTTCCCAATACCTGCAGAACTTCTGAGGATTCGGCTGTGCAGGTTCGGCTGGCGGCTGGCATAGAACATGGACGGGTATATGCAAATGTTGGGGGCGTAACTATTAGTGATCCCGACTGTAACGTCACAGTCGGTGTTATGTTCTGATTCGCCTGTTTTTCAGTGGTCTTTTGCATGCACAAGATTTACATAAGGAGGAGGAAACAATGGTGTTTGAGGCTCACGGTATGTCATTTCCATGTACAGACCTGTTATTCAACTATGCCAAGGTAAATACAGTTTTCCATTCTATGGCACCTTTAAATAGTCAGAAAATGAAGTAAATACCCATTAAATACCCATAGAACAGGAGGTTGCAGTTTGAGGTTAAGGCAGAAAAATGGCAATAAAACCAAACTGAAAGGGAGGGTCTTGCTGACAAGTGATAAATGGTAAAATAGAGAGAATGAAACTCAGGGGATCTGGTAGGAGGAATGTTAGCTGAGAGCAAACAATTCTCTTAGCTTCAACCTAAACTCTAAGACGTTTTTTCCATCACTGTGATGTGCTTAATTTTTTTGTTGGATTTTCCCAAGGTAGAGTTTGTTTGTTTATCATTTAACACCATGCCAGCTATCATGGCTCTATTTGTGGTGAGAAAAAAATAAATATAGACTTTTTCTGAGGTTTTTAAAATTGACCTTTGATTAAAAAAAAAAAAAACACTAACAAGGTAAAAGTGAATCTCAAATTTGTAAAGCACTTGTCCAGGTCGTATACCACTCAAACCAATTGGGAAAAAAACAAAACGATATTATATTTTGTACTCCGAAATAGCCTACTTTTAGTTTACTTTTTTTTTTGCATTTTGTCATGCATGACAAGTGCATTTTAACCCCAAACTGTCAATACTGTAATACATCCAGACAATTTCCTTCAAATTACTATAATACAATGATTTATTCAAAATTATAATATCACCATAAAGGCAGTACAACAAATACTATCATCATTTATGTATACATCTGACAAATCATTTTTCTATTTTCATTTTAAGTAATAAAAATGATACAATCTTGCATTACAACAATAACAATTTAAGGAAATTGTGCTTATATGTCAAAAAATATTCTCACAATTATCAAAATGGTCCTATAGAGACAAATATGACCAGGGCATGTGTTAGACAAGTTTTGAGAGATTCACCCATATTTTATGCTCATCCAGTGCGTGAACACCTAGATGTCAGTATCTGTATCATAATCATGTGATGTGTGATATTCTCTCAAGCTAGATGACAGAAAGAGCTTTTTTGTCTGGATGAGAGAAAATCACATGGGGCGATGAGAGAAGAGGTGTGGTGTGGGAGAAGAAAGCAAGCTGACTTACTCTCACAGGCACACATGTGACCACAGGGCTGGAAAAGCACAGCTGCCTTTTTATCAGAGCAAACCACACACTCCTCAATCTGTGAATGAGAAAAAGACGTTTTCACTACGGCACGTGAGAATATATGCATGCCCAATGAAACTAGTAAGGTGGGTTTCTGTACCTTGGTTCTGGACTGGACCTGTTCCTTACAAATGAGGCACTTCTTGACACGAGGCGAGCAGAGAGAGCAGGTAGCGATATGACCACAGGGGCCAAAAAGCGTGTCCCTTTTCAAATCCGAGCACACCATGCATTCTTCAAGAGTCTCATTATTACTGTTTAGAGACGGGCTACGGGAGCCAACCTGCCCACTGAGGACAAGAGAGGAAGAGGGAGAGAGAACAAAAACATTGATTCAGACAAAGATAAATAAAATTAAAGGGTGAATAGCAAAATTAATAAATAGCAGGAAACACATCATGAAGTCAATTTCAAATGTCTGAACTGCAAGCTTCAATAGATGCCCTACTGTTTGGGCAGATGTGCATACCTAGTCTTCTCTTTGTGGCATTTAGCAAGGGCCTTGCAGAGGCTGGGGTCGGGGCACAGGTCCAGAGGAGACTGGCCCTTCTTGTTACGGATGGTGAGGTCAGCTCCATTGGCCGCCAGGAAGCAAGCAATAGAAGCTGCACTCTTCTTCTCAGCCCCTTGAGTGCCCAATCCCATAATTAACTGTGAAGATTCACCACAAACAGAGTCAAATACAGCAGATTAATACAGATTATCTATGAAAGTCACAATCACCCATGTTGAAGTTTAATTAATTATGCAATTATGCCATTAAAATAAGAACAGTGCAGCATATATATATATATATATAAATTAATTCCATCTTCCATTAATTCCATCGAGAGAATTCCATCTTCTGTATATCTATTTATAAGGCATATGAGAATACAAACTAACTTACTTAAAGGTCCCCTGAAATGCTTAGAAACACACAGCGTGACTCTATGTGTTGACGTCATTTTAACTGAAACAGGAAGACAGGGCGGGACATATCAAGCAGCCCCGCCCCTTTTTAAAATAGCCAATAGTGTTCGTTTATATCACAGCTTGGGCTAGAGCCGTTGAGCTCCGTAAAGCCGCATTTGACAGGGTATGCACGCCACAACCTCATCCATATTGCTATAAAATATAGCATTCTGTGTAGAATTCAAATAGCTCCAATACATTTTGTGGTCTGCGCCGACTCACGCATGTGATCTGCTCCGTGCTATTGTTTCTCTGGACCGGAGCAGAGTGTGTGTGTGCGGTGCGGTGGTTAAGCCGTTTTGGCGGAAGTGACGAACTGCAAGCTTTGAATGCTTATATCTTCTAAATGCGAATTTTGTCACTGTTTTGGAGCACACTGCCTTATAGATAACCTTAAGACTAGCATATTGATACTAACACCCAAAAGACTTTAATTTTGATTTCATGGGGACTTTAACTATATATATATATAGGTCTAGTTAGAATAGTCCCTATAAGCAGACCACTACTAATTCTAATGATTTGTGCGTTTGATTTCTACTTAACACTGTTTTCGTTTCATCACTGAATGAAAATATTATGATCGAATCCTCAGAGATTTATGCCCCTCCATTGAAATCCTATGCAACCAAAACTTTGATGCTTCGAAATGTTAAAGACATAGTAAACAATCTGTATGAATTGAGCGGTTTAATCCAGGTCTTCTGAAGAGACATGATTGCTTTTTATATGATGAACGGATCAATGCACATACATAGAGCTCATCAAATATGATACTACTTGCTTTACGTGCAACAACAGATCTACTTGGGTGCTTGCGAGACACGAGAGGACAAACCTTATTTGTTCCCATGCACAGGCACATTTGAGCTCAAAAGCAATCATGTCTCTTCAGAAGACTTTGATTAAACAGCTCGAGTTTACATTTACTATGTCTTAAATTTTGGTTACCTGAATTTTTTTAATGGAGGGACAGAAAACTCATTTATGAATCTTCATTTGTGTTGAAGATGAATGAAAGTCTTATGGGTTTGGAACAACCCAGTAACGTAGTGATGTATGAAGCACTGCTCATGCATAAGTACCTTTCAATGGAGCTTTCTGTTGGTCAGGGTGGCGAATTTGCATGACCAACTTGAACACAAACGAAATCTGTGCAGGGAACTTTTTAGCCTTCATGGGAAACTACTGATTGCACAAATTCCTATTTGAAATGCCTGAATTTCACCCGCAAAGCAGATATAGATATAGTTAGTTTTTAATGGTGTTCTGGGTGTTTGAGAGTTTTTCTGAGTTATCATTTGCAAGTTTAAAAAAAACTGAAATCTCTGTTAAGCAATAAGCAACATTAACAGTGAGGCTTGTCTTATTAAACATGACTAAAATAATCATTCATTGACTTTTGTGTAAAGAAACACAAGAGCCCCATTCATGTCCATGATGTAATGTTGGTATAACAGATTAATCTGGAGTGATGAAATGCTATAGACCATATTGAGCTAATGAAAGTGGGCAGATCTCGGCATACTGATCACTTCAGTGGAGTGTTTTAAATGGATGGGCCGACTCTCCATCTGCTGCATGTGGTAAGTGTGATGGCTTGATAGGGAGAGAGATTTGTCACACTGTTTGTGTTAATAAATGGCTGACTGCTGGCCTGGAAGCAGCCTCCTGTCACACAACGGTTGATTTACGACAGTCTTGGAGAGGCAATGATGTGAATTGGCAGAGCTGGGGTCAGGCGTAAGAAGAGCTACAAAGGCTGTAAAAGATAGGGTGCAAGGGACCGGCATCGTCAGTCTGTCTGGTGTCAGACGTTATGGTGAGAGTTTCTGACAGTTGATCCAGAGTATATTGATAGCATAATGTGTTAATGAAGATAAAGAAAGGCTGTGGGGATGGGAGGTCACACAAGTGCTGTGAAACACCTAAGAAACAATGGCACTGATGGAAGAATTCAAGCAGCTGCAGTGCAGAGAAAAACCTGCAGATTGGAAAAAGAAATATAATGGAACAAATAAGCCCTAATATTAATTAAATAGTATTACTAGCCTGATAATAATAATAATCATCATCATCATCTTGCTATCGACAAAGGCATCAGCCACAGGCGATATCTCTGACGATCGTCTATCGGCACAACCCTACTGGTCACATTTTTTTTGTCTGAAAACTTTAGTCACATTTTATTGTAAATGAGGGAGAAGTGCAACTGGTACATTGTGTTCTTGGGAGGAAAGCAGCTAACAATTAAATAATTTTCATTTCCAGATGAACTACCCCTTTAAGGGTTAAAACCTACAGACAATAAACTATTCAATTTAACTTTATATGAGCTGAAAAGCTATAAGAAGCTGGTGGTTGACAGTGTGAGACCAATCGCATCAAATTTAGCCACACCACGGCTAGCTTTGCTCACTGATGTTCTGTCTGAAGTGTTCACTCTCAATACTGAGTCACATGTGGCATAACTATCCTGAGAACATGGTATTCATTGCATTTTAAATCTGTTCATAGGCTTGGTAATTTGATTGTAAATGCCTTGATTAGGCTGCTGTCTGCCAAAGCTGTCTTCTTTCTGCCTTCTCTCCTCCCACTCAATTTTCCACAAATATATGCAATCCCAAGAAAGGCGATGGGATAATCAGTGGAGAATGTCTCACCTGAAGGATTGTGTGTGCTGGACTGCAGTGGAACTGTGGCTCATTGGGCCGGTTACTCATGTGACAGCAGGGAAATGGCTCTTAAAGCAGAGTACGATCTATCATTGTTAACACAGGGACAAGCCTGAGAAAAGCCCTTACAGTTGCAGAGCATCTACACTGTCTCAGTGTTTTACTACTTGTTACTTAGAGCTCTTTTTTGGGATCGGTGTCATTGTTTGACATAAACGTTCAGTTGTTTGGGTGGTGTGAAAGCGGTTTTGCAAATTCAGGAAATTGCAATCAAGCTCGCTTGAAAAGGTGGTTTGGAATATGGTTAATGCTCCTGATCACACTTACGCCTCTGAGTAAATCATGTTTCATTAAATTATAATGCTCATTGCATGGAACGGTAGTTGGATGTTTCCTTTAGGATGCTTAAACTGCAGAGACGCACACAGCATGACAAAATGTATCTGTAGGGTCCTATGATTTCCGTGACGCTAAAAGTGTGGAGAGAATCGCGGCATTAAATCATAAAAATGTACTTTACAGTACAACGTGGAATGCCAAAATTTGGCAAATTTTGAAAGAATAAATCAAAAGTAGGGCAGTACACTTAATAAAGTCATGATATGGACTAGTGTCTGTGAATATTAAAGTGCAGAAAGACTATTTAAATATGAAGTCTGCATGTTCTGTGTGTCACAGGGCTCTAAAAATTTGATTTTTGGTAAACTTTTAATAAATTGTTAAATTGTATACATTTCATTATTTCAATTAATTAGACATACCTTAGGCATTACTGAAATGTTTTAATTTAACCATTAAAACGGAATATAAAAACCAGAAAAATGGAAAAACAACAGAATTGGAGAAAAATAAAACCGTGCAAGCGCTTTTTTAATAAAACAAATGATCATTTAAACTAGTAAACTGTTTCTTGTTGATCAATCCAGTATTTGCGATTTGATCCCGCCACTTCTAATCAAGTACACTGCATTGAAAGTGTTTACTACATGACATTGTTAACCTAAAGCTTTTATTGAGAACACTTGTACTGTTTATATCCTTCTCTGTACATACTGTGTTTTTGGAGGGCTCCCAGGGCTCCACTTTGGTGACGTCCTGCATGTCCTGAAGTTGTCGCAGCTGGGACAGAGTGTGGTGACGCAGGGCCTCATGCAGTGGCGTGTCTCCGTCCTTGTCTTGCACGTCCAAATTTGCCTCAGCTCGCACCAAGAGCTGGACAGAAACAGAGGACGGAACTTAATCAGTGTGTTCTCAGCAGTGGTGGATTTAATGATGTTCACTGATGCAGATGAACAAGCTAACAATGAAATCTAAAGCATGTGTCAAATTTTGGGTTAGGCTCCATGTATTTATATGAAAAAAAAAAAGATAAAGTGTAATGTGTGAGACACAATAAGCACATTTGTTTGGTTATTACTTGAGAATCCTTCTCAATAGACTATGCCAATACAGATGCTTTGAAAAGAGGAGAGTTGCATTGCTCTTATATGACCACGAGATGGTGCTTTAGCTCCCACTGATTCCCCTTTTCCACCACCGCAATCCAGATTGCTCAGGACTAAATTAATTCAAGTGGAGGGGATAAATCTGCAGAACTCCATGCATTTAAATCTTTAGCTGGAGCACTTAGCTACATTGCTTTATCAATGCGTTTGTGTTGAGTAGGAAGCCAGAACACTAGGTGAGGGGTGTAGATGTCAAACATTGAAAGGAAATAAAAAAAATAAAAAAACAGGGTAAGACAGAACCACTTACTCGCACTATCTGGGTGTGCTGACGTTCTACAGCAAGGTGCAGTGCCGTCTGCTGGTTAACGTTCTGTATGTCCAAATTGGCATTTCCCTATGGAAAGAGCAACACAGAGAAAGAATAAATGCTTTAAATTTTAGCCACTGTGATATTTACATTTTCATAGATACATGATATAATGCCTTACAAAGGAACACAAAAAAGTGATTGTGGTTATTTACATATCACAAACATTTTTTTTTTACTGAGGTTCAGTTAATGTCTATGTGTAATGTCTCTCCTCAACTACTGAAGATAAATTGCTGCTCATGAGCATGCCTTCTAGCCCCATAGGTTGTGTTAGGAAATGTGAGCTAATGGTGATTTGTATTCAGATATTCCCTGACTGAAACCCCATAGCAACATCTCTCTGCACTACTGCAGTGCAGCTCTACTGTGGTTCGTAGGCTGAGGCTTAAGTCGCTGATGTGAACCTTTTCTTTGTCTCTCCCTCTCTTCCTTCATGGCAGGTAATTGACAAAGGGCTGCCCTGAGCCAGCGCAGCATTCCCATAACTCTGCTGGAATGTTGCAATAACGTTGTTACTGTGCCGCGACATAACGCTGAGCAACAGTGTCATGCTGTACTGTGGTGTGTGAAGGTAAGGCACTGAACCAGTTTGGCCAAATCCGCACATGCAGAACAGAAGAATCCTGCATGTTTAAAACAGCTCAGCTCGAGACCACTGTGTTCTTGCAATGCATTGCATCCTATTTGCATTGAATTAAACTAGCCCCGCCCAACAGGTAGTTAAAGTGGAATGACAGGAAATGCCACTTATTTGGATTTCTACTTCCTAAAATCCAAATGTGAATTCCCCTTCAAAATTCAATAGGCATTCTTTATTCAGTTTTCAATGATGCAAAGCTCTGCTATCAACGTTATATATAATATTTTGTTTTAAAGGGTTATCTACATGAAATATCCCCAAAAAACATTCTATTCTCTTCATCAAGAGTCATTGTGACTGTACAGTGCACCTAGTACAATGAGAGCTGGGTTACTTGCTCAGCTCTTCTGGGTGCCTAATCACATAAACTGCACCAATTATCCACCTGAATTATTATCTGCACAGGCACTTGATTCTTTCACCCTTCTAGTGGACTGAATAACCTGCTGGAGTACAGGGTCTCCAGGACGGGGCCCTTCTACGGTGCAATGTGTGAGTGTGCGTGTTAGAACTGCTGACCTGGTGGACTAGGAGCTCTGCCACCTCCACGTGGTTGTTGAGGGCAGCCAGGTGAAGCGAGGTGTAACCATCATCCTTTTTCTCATCCACTATCCATGGTCGTGGCAGTTTGGATAGCAGCACACGCATGGCACTGCAAAACAAAGACGAGAATACAAATTTCAGCAACTGAAAAGATGAACTAACAAACATTTAATAAGTGAGCAGGCTTTTAAAACATTGGTAAGGCTATGAAAGTCACATGAAGGGTACTGAACTCAAGGAATCAAGGAAGTAACAGAAACACTAGAGTACTAAATAAGGGTAACAAGAGGTAATAGAGCAATAAAGGGTAATAAAGCACTTGAACAATAACAAAACATTATTATGAGGAAGAATATCATCAGAATTGACCGTTCGCAAAGAGCTTGTTTGACAGGCGATCTGATCAATCATAGCGCAGAATCCACCATACTGCCCAACAAACATATCAGAGAGGTGAGTAGATTACCTTCGGTGGACTTAAACGTAAAAATTGTGTGTATTGACGTCTTTCCGCGGTTGCAATAAAATACGTTATGATGTTCATTCATGTTTATTTCATGCTTTAAGTAAATATGAAAAGATGATTGGTTCACGTGTGCCATTTGAAATGAGGCAATACAGCGATCTGTTACGACACATTAAAGAGCCACAAAACGGTATTTATTGTTTGAATTTCTAAAAAAAGAAATACAAAAAGACAAAATTTTAAAGCTGAGATCTGGTGTGTAGTGTGAGAGCACATGGCTTGTCGGACATAGCAACAGTAACTAAGGAGGACGGGTTTTTGCGAAGGGTCAATTGTATCTGGTGATAGGCACAAGTGCTTGGGAACAAGTACACAAGTGACAGTAATGATCTATCATGAAATCAAAAGAGCATGGCTATTTAAAAACATTTGATCTACAAAGTTGAACGCTGACTTGATGTCTACAAAAACAATAAAGTACATTGATCAATCTGCTACATACTGGCTGCTTTATCTGTCCAGTACTTTGAGTAGCTAAAATGAACATTTAAGTAAATGCATATGAATGTAAGCATGTATAACGCAGATAAAATGAAGGCCACAGAGCCCTAGTGACATAAAAAGGGCCTTTGGAACATCCACTACAGAGGCCATGCCACCCATTCAAACCCTAGGAAAATTGACATACCCAAGCAATCTCATCAGGTCACGAAGAATCAAGGAAATGTCACTTTATGCAGTGCTCATCTGGTTATTCACTGTGCTCAAGAAGAAATGCAGGGTTTGTATTCTCAAAAGTCTTTGAGTGTTAAGGGTGTTAAAGGATCACTGGTAAGATGAGCAGAAATAAATGAGGATGCATCTAAAGGACGAGAAAAAAAAAAAGAAATTGATGAATGTAATTTCAGAGATGAGATGGATTTGTGGAAGCCTCTGAAGTGCTGCTTTTTGCTGCAGGGTGGATTCTGGTAAACCCAAAGCCAGTCTCTAGTTACTTAGGTAGTGCGGAGAGAGAGCATCAGCTCAGTACACATGTGGAGCGCTGTGCAGCAAAGCAGCTGTACTGCAGTGCACATGGCATGCACACACGCAAAGCCCAGTTACATCTTTACACCTGCAATGCTCATGAAGGCTTGAAGTTTGTGGATATGCCCCTTAAATTATGTACAACTGATGCATAAGTTCAAGAAAATGTGATCATCAGAGTGAAGAAATTTAAAATGATCACACAAAGAATACCAAGGTTTCGATATATCCTGCAACACCCATGAACTTCTTTTGGACTGCACCGGCACAGACATCCGCTCAAAAAAGTAGTAGCCAATATAGAAAATGGTCTGCCACTGGTGCATTCTTGTATTTACGGAGATAAATTCTTTGTATTTATTGCAGTAACGCGCTGGCATTGCGAATAGCAAGCCTTTCCAGATGAGGTGTAGATTGTCGAAATGGGCAGACATTAATGTTAATGCAGCTCGCTGGCACTACTGCATTGCAGTCAACTTTTTTCGTTGAGGAGGAGTTCAAAGACCACTAAAAATATGCAGTCTGTGGCACAAACCTCTTGCAATTCTTTCCTGGAAATGATTTGTTCCACTGTGAGCAAAGGGAAACTGAGATGATGAATGGTTTGTTATTGGTGGCAAATCTTTATAGGGTCTTGATAATCGACTTGACGTAGGTAACGTCTCCATGTAAGAGGTGAAGAACAAGGCTTAGAAGAAGCAATGAGGCTAAAGTAGCTGTATCAACATGGGGGCAAATGTAAAAGTGAAAGAGAGGAAAAGGCAGGCGGGAGAGGTAAGGTGAAGGAGAAGCACGATGGAACTGGGTCACCCTGAGATACAAAGATTCCTCAGGAGCATGCAGACGAGGCCTGTTGTCTCTTGTAGCCACATGGTAATTTGTCATAGGCCTGAAGCTCACTGTTACTAGTAAGGAAAGGGCGAACACTACCTTACAGTAGCACAAGAGGAGTAGAGTTAAGCTAGGGCTGAACGATTTTGGAAAATAATCTAATTGCGATTTTTTTTTGCCAATATTGCGATTGCGATTTAATATGCCATTATTTTTTAAAGCTCTTTATGTTCTGTATTATTCAACAAAGACAAGCTAAAAATCATTGTATAGTATGACCAACACACTATTATAGATAGATTAAACATAAATGCTATTTTCTGTAGGCCAGGCTATAGGCCTACAGAATAGTTACGATGAAATTAGGTGATGCATGAATTGATATGAATTACATTTTTATTTAACAACTACAATCACAGTATATTGACTGATTTGTTGAACTTCCAACCTTGTAAGCATGTAATAATTATGTTTAAATAGCCTGGTGTAAACATTAATATGAAAGTCAGTAACAAATCACACAAACTAAAGTAGATTGCAGAAATATAAGCGGACGTCTCCTTATGCTTTCTCTCGCCGTACTTTGATGTCATACACCGATCGATCTTAAAGTGGAACACAGCTCTTTACTCTCGCGTGTCACGTGACCGAGTGTAATTGCAGCCTCTGCGATTGAAAAATCGCGTTTTCTCATATCGCGATATTATCGCAAATGCAATTAATCGTTAAGCCCTAAGTTAAGCGCTCCAATCTTTTCAAAGAGTGAAGCAACTATACGATAGGCCTGCATAAGATGAACCAGTCAACTCTGGGAACACTGGAATAAGCACCACTTTGTACGATCAAGACTTCAAGACTGTAAAGTTGAGAAGTTAGATAGCATGGTGTTCTTGGCATAGACAATGGGTGAGAAAACTGACCGCGGACAGACACCGAACGGCGCCGCCGGTGTGCCTACACTCATAGAAAATAATGTATTCGAATTTTAAAGACGTGGTGCGACGCGACACTGCGCTTCTCGTCCGGTGTGCGACCGCCTGTTTTTTTTTCACCTCCATGCCCAAACGTCTTTGTTTGGGCTTACAGTGCCGGATTCGCCAAAACTTTTGTTGAAAGACGGAGCAAGGGGCGTGGCAGTACTGAAACACCATCTAAGCTGTTCATCAATCACAACGCACTGGGACAGCTAACAAATCACAAAACATTTTGTTTTTCGGAAGGCGGACCTTTATCAAAGCCAGAACTAATCGAGCCGTTTATGCCAGGCTGGGGAGAAAGGTATTGTAATAATGTAAATTATGTGAAAAATAATGAATTTTTCGAACCACCAAGCATGAGAGCATGTTCTAGTACACCCCCAAAACAAAATCAAGACTTTGTAAAAGAGCATAATAGGACCCCTTTAAGCTCATAAAAATGAGTGATACCTTTTTTCCTTATCTTTATGTAAGCCATACCAAACATGATTACAATTAATAGCCCAATGCATATAATAATGCCAACGGACCTTGCTTGAAAGAGTAAACAGAACGAACAATGGCTGAAATGAGACTGAGTAATTGAAACAATTAAGAACAATCAAGACGGAAAGTGGATCTGCATTCCAGAGTGAAGAAGTGTTTGTTATTAAGTTCAGCTTGCATAATGCTTTCTCTAAAGTGACTTCCTGGCAACTTTGTCTTTATTGGACATATGGTTGTGAACTTGTGATAAAATCCATTAGCATTAAAAGTGTGGTCAACTACTGAATTTTTACATTGGTTGTAACTGAAGAGTCTGATATAGTAAAAGATTTTGTGAAAATGTGAGGAAGAAGGTATTGCAGAACACATTACAAACTTTTTTAATTGCTTAATTTTACAGGTATGTCTGTCTCGCGCGAATTATCTGCGTCGACGAGAGACCCATCGGCACAGTAATATCCGTGACCTAATTACCTGTACTGTTTCTAGAGGCATATTGATAAAAAAAAACGCCCCAAAAACTTCCAAATCCAAAATATTGCTGCACTCACATGGCAACAAATAATGTGATTTGCATGCTACAAGAATAAAGAAACAAAAGAAACATGGTATTTCGAACACAAAATCCATATTTCACTTAGACTATGCATGATATACAGGTGTTATGTATCAAAAAACATTAAATGGAAATACCTCCAGGGATCTAAAAAGCATAATAAAGGGAAAATGGCATTTGACAGAGTTAACACTGACAATTTTCTTCTTTGTGTAGTGAAGGAAAATTCTTCGATTGGTAGCTGACTCGCTTAGGGGAGTGGAGACATCACTGCTATAAATCTTAGGCTTTAAATCACTCCAACCCCAAACAGTTTACTCGAGGTGGGTAAATTCAATCCACCAAAGTAGCTCAGCTAGTGTCTAAGCTCTTCAGAAACAAGCAGCAAAGAAACACTAAACTAACAAGCCAGCAGACAGATGTCTAATAAGCATGTATTAAGGATACAGTTGGGTGTACTTGAAGTTAGATTCCCATTAACAGCAGTATGATGCATTGCTGACAGGTTGATTTAATGATCTGCATTGGGGTTCTATTTACTGCTTGCTCAAGTATTACGGTCACAAAATACATTTAAAAATAACTATAGGTCTTGCCAAGTAAAGAGCATTAATGTTGTAGTCTAGGAGTCTGACCAATATCTTGTAATCTAGGAGTCTGACCAAAATCTTATATTATGCTATAAATTATTTTTGTAACATTTTATTTTAAGGAGCAATTCTTACTATTAGCTATAGTTGCTTATTAGCATGCATATTACTAGCATATTGGCTGTTTATTAGTACTTACAAAGCACATAATGCCTTTTTCTGGCATGACCATATTCTAGATCCCTTAATACTTAAACTTGATGACTACCTTACTATTAATAAGCAGCAAATTAGGAGTTTATTGAGGGAAGGCTCTTAGTTAATAGTGAATATGATCCCTATCTAAAGTGTTAACTTTTTTTTTTAATTACAGGAACTGTATTTAGCATGACACGGTTCATTTTAATTTACAGTTTTGAATTATATAACCATGACTTAAATGAGTGGAACTTCAATCATTTGATTTTTGGCACTTATCTGTATCTTAAGTTATTTCCTGCATTTGCCTTTCAACCAAAAAATAAATAATAAATTACACACACACACACACATATATAGTTATATAGAGATAAATAATCTTTAAACCGAGCAGATGCTGGAAAAATACCATCAATAGAAATTGATTGACAAAAGAGTGCAGATGCTAGCTGAATCATGAGGCCATCACTGCTCAACTTCTCCATCATTCACTTACCTGTCAGTTTGAGTTAAGTAGATACAGTGACCTCCCAGTGACCATATGGGTTTATATTAGGGATGTATCGGTATCGGGCCCGATACTGAGCTCCTGTACTCGTACTCGTTAAAATGCCCCGATACCAAACGCCGATACCACACAGCATGTGATAAGTGCCGTATTCAGACAAAGAAATACCGAAAACAGAACAACAGACAGCAGAATGGAGTTAAGGATGTCTACTACGAAGTATATGTATGCAACGAATATAACGTTAAACTTTCAGTATTAACGCCTGTATAGCTGATGTGAGTGAGCTGATAAACAAAGCACGCTGAGTGGATTGAGCGCACGGCGGCGGCGCAGATGCGCGAGCTTGTCGAGTGAATATACCTTTCTCACAGACATGAGACATCACTGGAAAGTTTGTAGTTTGGTCGGATATATAAAAACAAGTAAAACAACGCACAAGTTACTTAATGGTAGGGAGGGAGAGAGAGAGAGCGCGCGCACTTCTGTTGTGTGATCTTTGATGTTCACTCACTTAGCACACGTACGCATCATTTGGATTAAAACTAAATCGTAAAAATAAGACCATTTATAGGGGCATTCACTATAAACATCATTTATTTTCAACCTTAGGCATACACGACTTTCTGGCGAAAGTGAATCTAGCAGCCTGTGTGAAATGCGCTAGGTTGTACTACTTGTCCCTCTCATTCTGCTCCAGTACAAATACGTGCACGCGTTGCGCGTGTTTTGCTTGCTTGATTGGTTATGCATTACATGAGTGGCTTTGGAATATAAATCGCAGCACGCTTCAGATGAAAAAACGCGACTTCTATTTCAGAAAATATCACAGTTAGGAGATGTATAACGAGTGGTTCCCTGCATTATTACAGCAAAGTGCGTGATTACAGTACTAAGCCGCTGCAATGGAGCAGCTCTAATGCTATTAAATTAAAGATGATGTACCACAGTTGTGTAAATACTGTCATACTAACAGCTGTCTAAATAATTTTGGGTTGATTGTAATCCATTACATGCCTTTCTATCAAAGGTATCTAACATTATCAAGCTGAATTTGTTCTGACAGAGTTTAACGCTGAGTTCTTGTTATATTTTATTACCATTTTCTAAACTATAGCAAATACACTGTGATAATGCGAGAAATGTTGAAGGTGTCTGAATAAATTTTGGTTTTACCGTATCTATTTGATAAATGAAGTTAACCAACTAACATTATACATACTCTGTACATTATACATACTTTTGGTTTCTGTACCCAATATTTAAAAAATGTACAAATGCAATAAAAATATCGGTATCGGTACTCGGCATCGGCAAGTACCAAAAATAAAAGTATCGGTATCGGGCGAGTACTGGAAAAAGTGGTATCGGTGCATCCCTAGTTTCTATGGAAACCATTTATAAATTATTCAACGCTTGAGAATGGGTCAGTTATTAACATGGGTTAGTATGCAAACTATAAATGTTACTGATGCACTGAACAGAAGTCTTTTCGATTTGTGCTCCAATACATGTTGATTCATTAATGGGAGAAATTAGAAGTGATTGGAAGTCAATCGAATGTCTATTGAAATCTTGAGTCAATTCTAGGGTCATTAAAAGATTAGGGTTGTAACGATATACCGGTATGACGGTTTATCACGGTTTGAACATGCACGGTTATCATACCGTAAACATTTTCATATCTACAGTTTAAAAAAAAAATGAATTTAAAAAATCTCACCCGCGCATATGCAACTTATTTCCGCTGGGCTGCTTCCCTCTGCATTCACTTAGCTGCTTACACGCACGTGCAGCAGAGAAAATGACAGAGACAGAGATAATATCTCATCTCCATCCCCGCCGAAAAAAAAAGTTAAAATCTGCAGTATGGGAATACTTCGGATACAAAAAAAAACGAATGTGGAGTTGTCCTTGAGGACGGATCCAATTTGCAAAAAATGTGGACGCAAAGTGGCTGCAAAAGCAGGCAATACATCAAACATCTTCGCTCATTTTCGCGGACACCATCCCTCCGTGCAGATGAAGGTGTGTCGCATTAATAAAAAACGAACGCAGGGTTGTCCTTGAGGACAGATCCAATTTGCAAAAAAATATGGACGCAAAGTGGCTGCAAAAGCAGGCAATACATCCAACATCTTCGCTCATATTCGTGGACACCATCCCTCCGTGCAGATAAAAGTGTGTCGCATTTATAAAAAGTTACAAGTTAAGGCTGTATGGTTTCCGTGATGCAGAGGGAATCCCGGTGCAGTCGTGAACATGGAATTTACAGTATAACGAGGATGTCACATAAAACGCGCAATCTGATGGATAAAAAAAAAAGTAGCTATGATATGTGTCTGTGAATATTTATGCACATAGAGACTTTGTTCTTCGTACGTCGCTTATTACATTCAAGATGAAATGTCACATCCAAAATGATATCATCGCGCTAATCAGGATCTGGCTAATTCGTTTCTTCGAACGCACCTGTTGTTGATGATTAGTATGGCTGGATTGAGTTATCTGAGATAATTGCACATTCATGGGTTGGTTTAAAAGGGGTTATGTATCGATACACGAAACCACGATCAGCAATGCAGCGATTGGCTGGCGGCAAGACAGCAACGTAATGACATCATATAATTAAAAAAGACACCTGATGAAAAACTTGACAAATTTCTGGACTTTTATAACGAAACAGCCAAGCGAACAAAACTACATAAATGTTATAATAGATAAATGAATGTTTTTATTTTATTTTAATTTTGTACATGATTCCCAATTATTTATATTCACGATTTCTAATATTTGTACAGGCTTTACATTTTAATTTCAATGTAGTAATTAGCAATTCCTAGTTTTATTTGAGAAAAACCATTGTCAAATACAATCTGAAGCTCAAAGGTCCACTACAATCCATCAAAATAAACATTTGATTTAATTTGAAATTATGACAGAAATACATTAGCATTTATATACTTCAAAGTTATAATAACAACAGTAATAATATTCTTTATAATAACATTATTTATTGTTTTCAAGGAATATCATGTTTGTCCATGTTTTAACTTTGCCAAAAATAAAAGGAGTTGTAAATTTTCATTTGATAACATTTTAAAACATTCAAATGTTCAAGTGTGATATAGATATACATAAGGTGTACAGCTTTATTTCTTTTATTTTTTTTTTAATTTATACATTTTTTCAGAAGGGAGACTTCAATACTTGCATTAAAATTGTTTCAAGTTTGTTGTAATAAAGGATTTGTTCACTCAAATAACTTATTCTTTTTCTTTTAAGAGTCATTGTTACTGATAAGAATTATTGTTTAATATA
>NW_015560618.1:272518-273227 GCF_001515605.1 Sinocyclocheilus anshuiensis | reverse complement strand
ATTGTTACTGATAAGAATTATTGTTTAATATATACCGTGATAACCGCGAAACAGTGATATTTTCTGAGACGATTATCATACCGTGAAAATCTCATACCGTTACAACCCTATAAAAGATCAATCCTTTTTGAACAGGGATAAAAACTACTAATAGAAATAAAACAGTTCTTAAAGCAATGGCAGCTAAAAAGCAATCATAAAAAATAAAAATCAGATTTAAATGCTATAAAGTATCATTAATTACTCTATTGCTTCACTTACTTTCAATACCCACCTCCCTTACTGCTACTCATGATATCTTCCACAGTCATGTCTCCTACCATTATGACACCAACTACGACAACTATTGGCTCAGAATAATGACTTGGCCAACCCCCAGAACAAGAACAAGTGGTTTGATTGGGCAAAAGGCAGTTTGGCTTGTGTCAGCTTGTCCTTGGATAGTCTGGCTTGATTGATTACAGTCCTTTACCCCAGTGGAGGTGGACATATGCACATGGGGGAAAGGTTGAAATGTGCATTGTCCAAATAGTTTTCCATTTTTGGTTGCAATGACACCAACAGATCGTTCTGTAGGTGATTTGTGGAAAAGTGGAATATAAAGATTTATACATTTTGAAATCCATCCAGACAATTTACGTTATTAATATGGCACAGCTAGCCACCACTCCTGTCTTATTAACATAAAAAACGACATGTCTATTAATCC
>NW_015560618.1:257223-272508 GCF_001515605.1 Sinocyclocheilus anshuiensis | reverse complement strand
GGATATAGTAAGTCTTTTTTTATTTGCCTACTTGCATTAGTTGCTGTTGTGTTACTATGACATAACTTGTACATATTTTACTAGTTATTTTTTCCAAACCATGATTCCTCACTAAATGTACAATCAAGTGAAACCTTATGAAGATTCATTTACACAAAAAGTGTCTTAGAAAATTTAAATCAATATATTGTTTTCTGTGAATGAGTAAGATGATTTTCACATAATTTTGAAGCAAAAACTCTAGACTTCAAGATCAGTTCTCAAAAGTCTTGTGAACAAATGTTCTGTATGTGTTTTATGGCCTTATTTCAGTGACTTTAAAATTGTAGTTTTTCACTAAGCACGCATAAACGTTATTTTCTCAAAAACACAATCACGTACATACATGCTGCTCACATATTGTAGCCCAGTTTGTGCTGATTACAGTGTTATTAAACTTTAGACATTCAAATGTTTGTAAGCAACTGAAAAAAGCACAAATGTCAGGGCATGTCAAAACTTTTCCAGGCCCCAAAACACCCTCGGACCCCAGAGGGTTAACCACACGCTTGTTTCAAACTACCTTTTCTTTGTTTACAAACATGACACAACCATGCAAAGATGCATGACATGAAACTGACATTTCCTGGAAGATCAGACCAGCTCATGTTACAAATCTTTACTTTAAGCTTAATGTTGTAAATTGAGGCAAGGAGTCACTTTTGAACACTTTTTTGAACACTTATTTTTGGCCTTTTGGACTTTATTGGATATGACAACGAGAGAGTGGAAAGGAAACAAAGTAGGAGAGAAAAAGGGAGACACGATCAACAAGGACCATGAACGAGATTCGAACTTCGGTTGGATGAAGCGCAGCCATACTTTCAGAGTAGTGCCATTGATGCTATTGGCTCAGACAGATTTTTTTTTTTTTTACTTGTTCAGTAATTGATGTTTGTTAATTTTACCCTAAAAATCTTACCTTTCTGATAAGAAATAAAAAAAACACACACTGGTATGGGACTGTTGTGTAATGTTCTCAGGTATTCCAAGTACTCATCAATTAGAATCCCCAATTAAAATATTTACACCTATGCCCGCAATTTTAAATAAAAATGGCTTCCAAACCAGTGAGCTGGATCCAATAGTGCTCATATTGTTGGGTGTCTCTACTGTTGGGTATTACAGTACGTGTGTAGGGGGGTTTGGAGCTGAGGTGAGAGATCAGAGGAGAGCAGTGGTACAGCCGCAGTGGGGCTGAGTGGAACAATGGCCAAGAACTGAGAGACTGCCTGCCACAGGCTTCCCCCGACAGCACTCAGTTCGGCCCTTCATAAATCACTTTTATGCTGTCTGCCGCTCAGCAGCTTTACCCGCTCCATGATGGAATGCTTAAAGGGCTGAGGATCAGGGGAGAGAGAAATAGACCAAGAAAAAAACAGGGTGGAGGATCTAGTGTTATAATCAAGTACACTGAATATGGAGGGTGTGTTCAGGGTGTTTTTCATCCTGAAAGAACAAAACCAAATGTCTTGATTCATCCGCCTACCTTAAAGTTGCTGTACAACGCCAATTAAGAAATCAAATCTCGCTTTCTAGACAGGTCTGTTGTATGTAATCAATCCCATCTAGACTTAAAAGCTGTGCCAAAACTAATCAGACAAATAACATTAAAAAAGTAATTTGTCTTTTAGCGCAGACCCCAAGGCCCACAGTAATTAAAACCCCTGCTTAACTCAATACGTATTACCATTCTGTCAGTCAGGTGCTGGTGTGATTGATGAGATCTCCTGTTACAGGGGTACCTGAACTCAGCACTTCCGGGACAACTTTCAAAACTACAGAGAATTACCCACGGGTGGTGCACCAACTGTCAGAGTGAAGCTGAGTCAAAGTTCTCAGATCGTGTCTGGAAATCTTAGCTGTGCAACATTTGCAGTGAACTGTAGCAAAATGTTACACATTACAGTATGGCTTTATATAAAAAAAAATTAGTTAAAAGTTCATGTGAGATTTGTTCAATCATTAAAAAATGTACATTTTTGCAACTTAAACATTAATCCAGGAGGTTGAACCAGGGCCCTTTGTGACGGACACAGCTTCAATAGCTTTTTTCCAACTTGTTTTAAACTGCAGAAGAGAAGTAAAATACAATTAAGTCATTTATTATTGGCCCTGCTTTCTCTGATCAATAATCGGCGCAACTAAACATTCACAATTTATGACCTAAAGGAGGAAATTAGACTGTGCATTTGTATGGTATATGCACGGAACACTTTCTCTATAGTAGAGCGAGTGGAATTTAACTCAAGAGACTACTGACATGAAAAAAAAGGGCTGACCGGACCAATAGATCCCCTCACTGATGGAGACGTTAAGCCCAGCTATTCATCCTGATGAGAGCCTCCATTCACATCACGTGCATCAAAATAATATCTGTCACTGCAAAGCTTGTCAAAGTCTCACTCTCATTTGAAGCAAAAACACCCATTTTTTTCATTTTGAAGAGGGATGGCTTTCTCTGAAGATTAATTTGTAAGGTCTCAGGTGTTGGGGTGATGTTTTTCAATTTTCTTGAATGAGTGGTTCACTGACTGCTAGTTTTTACAGCCCCATGTGTCTTTTTTAAGGTGCTGTTTGGCTAAGGGTTGGGCCTCAAGCTGATGCATTACTCAAAGTGCATTACACCTGGCAAATAGTCAATTTTCATAATGCCCATAAATACAGAGAGCATTTGAATGCCAATACGTTAGACTGTGGACACATTAATTGAACTGTACTTCACAATAATAAAAGATTCTTGCAAGCATTACACAATCTTAAGGATTTTACATCTTTTCCAGCGATGTCTTTTTAGTAATCTAATGCAAGTTAGAAACCTATTTTTATAATCCTCAAAGGTTTGCCCAACACTGCCGCGAGCTATAAAAGGTGGGAGAGGAGAAGCCTCAGGACAACTACCAACTAGAGATTTACATTATTTAACAGAGACATTACACTAAACGATGTGAAAACATTACTTTGAGAGATTAGATAGTGCCTTGAGCGCTGTAATTATCTCCGTGTGGTGGTGGGCGGACTGCAGAGGTAGCATTGTTACTGCAGGTAGAGAGACGCAGCAGTGGAGGACAAAGCAGTGAGATGACAGAGGACATTGCTGGCTAAAACCAGCTCTCCACACTGAATGACGGGACCTCCTAATTAAACATTTCTGTGGTTGTGCCTCAGGAAGCCTGAACGCGGCTCTTGAAAATTAATGAAAAGCTCAAGAGGGAAGAACAAAACTTGAACCCCTGGGGAAATCCTGGCGTGTCCCAGAACCAAGATAAATCATATGCTCAATACGAGTTCGACAGCTTCAGACAAATAGCTAAGCTAGTGTCCTTTGAAATACCGTAACAGGTTTGATCCAAATTGCATTCTAGTACTCTATAAGACTTTTCATAAACCTTCAAGCACTATTCGCTCCCCCTCTTCTCTCACACGTAACTGCGTATGTTACTAAGTATAGTGACAAGGAGAGGCAAGATCTACCATATGCAGCATGTTCCGGCACTATTTAAAAGAGAGCTGAGAGCAGGATGGGGGCTGTTTAGATGGAGAGTTGGAGTAGGGGGTGGAGAGGTTGGGTGTTAGAAAAGCAGGGGAGGGGAAACGAGTGAGGGAAATAAAAGTGGAATCATGAGAGACCACTTTATTTGGCGCTACTAAAAATAACACAGCGAATAGCAGGCCGGCAAGTTGGTGCTGCGCTAACACAAGCTACTTGCCTTGCTGGACACACAATCGATAGGTGGAACGCTGGATGGGAGACTTCCCAGAGCTTGTAGGGGGACAGCTGCCTTGGTGCAAGGAGGGGGGTTATTTTTTGCACTGGTTGACTAAATATGGTCACAGGGGAGGTGAGTGAGATACCAAAGAGGAGCTGGTTCTAAAATGCTTCCCCTGCTAAAAGTGCTAATGATTTAGCTTTCTGAGGAGCAACAGCTGGCTCCTTTTGTGGCTAGTGGCTTTTCGTTCACTTTCAAGAACACCAATGACGGGTCTCTGAAATCAGATGGGGCGATAAATGATAAGTCACCTCCAGTCACCTTAGGGTTTACCAAGAAAAGGTAAAACTGTTGACAACAATAAGTTATCTGCAAGCTTCAGATAAGCAACAATCTGCATACTTGACAGGCTGTTGATGTTCAAATTAAAATGGCTATTTATAAATTTGCTTATGAAGCACAAAAATGGCATTACAGAAGGCAGCGGCTTGAGGGATAAAACGGTGGTTTTCAAATGATGCCAATCAGAAATAAACTAGCCAAGCACTAAAGCGCTAGAGAGATCTCGAGCAGTCATGCACATCTTCACAGAATTCACTGAGAAGGCACATGCTAGAGATGGGAGGGAGGAGGGGGTGAAAGTGCTGCAGTTTTTTCTGCCTGTTTTTAGAGCAGCAGCGACAGCTCCTCGTGTCAGCATGATGCCTATCCCTGCCTAAATGTAAGCTGTGAGTATGCTTTCTTCATCCGGCTCCACCCCTCCCGCTTTACCACTCTTGTTCCTTCTCCACAACACTCGTTCACTATCCCCCCACCCACACCCCCCTCTTCGTCAGAGAAGCTGAATCAGCGAGTCGGGCATGCGATGGCTGCAGCAGCTGGAGAACTCCGGAGGTCATTATGGCTCTTCACACACAGGAGAGAAGAAAGAGGGAGGAGCAGAGAGTGGAGGAAAGTGAGCTGACAGGTAATATACGCTTCCCTGTGCCTTCCTCCCTCCGGACGGGAGTTTGCCCCTCATGCCGGCTGGTCCGCACTGACGTCTCTGCTTTTTTCTTCTCCATTCCGGATGCACTGGGGGTTAAGTGCGTGGCCGGTCAGCCGCGGTGTGCGGTGTGGTCGCTTGGAGGGACTGGAATTTACAGCTCTGCAGCAGCATGATGAGAAAAACTACTTCTCTGGGAACACCTTGTGAAATAATGTAAGTGATTCCCCCCGCAAGGAAAACAGCAGGGATGTGTGAAACAATCGAACAGACAGGTGTAGGTGGAACGGGAGAAAGTTGCTTTCATCTGTATGGATTTGCTTGCTTGCTCGCTAGAATACTGTTTCCATCTCACTCGCTCGCTCGCTCTTGTGCCCTACCTCACTCTCTCCGTGTCTCTTGCTTTTCCAGTGTTGGTCAGGCAGCAGGCTATTGCAGCACAGCACTCTCTGGTTCATTACCTCCTCTTGGCTGCAGCACCGTAGACATCTGAAAGACAGACTCAGAAACTCAGTGTCCCTGAAACGTGCAGCTTTTATCTTGGATCTTTCCACTCTGAGGCACTTTCAGACGGAATACAACTCTATCGGGATGGTTACACACTTTGCCAGCACTCAATTTTTCCAGTGGCCAGCCGTAATTACTGGAGCCATGTTTGGTGTTTCAAGACAGCGGGGGGGACAGGTGTACGCTAGCCATGAAGGGACATTGGTGTCACAGTGGAACGCAAGTTTCAGGCCAGGTGGGGGGTGAATCGGATTGATGTAAAAACAGATGTGCTGGCATATTAATTCTCCAGGGAGGGCGGTTCGGTGGCTGCTGGATATGTGTGTCAGTGAGTGAACCCACAACACCCAGGGTAGTAACCCAGTTTCTCTCTGTCTCTCTGCATGCTTTCCAATCACTAGGCAGGGGCAGGGCTGTAGTGCTGCAGTGCCATCTCCCCCTCTCAACACACTCATCCCTAAATCTTTACTAACACTGTAGCGCCACAAGAGTCCAGCCATACCTCGCCATCATATCTAACCCATCAAGCACCACAAACTCATCCAGGATTTCCACCCCTGCCCAGAATAGCCTGTCTAAGTGTCCTTCTGTTATGTTTCCACCCCTGCACCTCTCCTTTTGGCCTGGTATTGGATAGGCTCCTGAGAGGAGGGGGATAAGACAGGGCGGTGTTGACTTGTGGAATGTGTGGAGCTGGAGCAAAGATTCATTAGAGAGCTACTGAACATTTCATGCTGCCATGCAAACAGTTATTGATCTCTAGCAGACAGCATTCAAGTTCTAGAGAAGCTTCTAGAATAAACACACCAAGGTCAACTCTGGGGGAAAAAAGGGAATATGGGGGGTTTGGAGGAAAAAAGAAGGGGTACAAAAAAAAAAAGAAATGGGAGAGGAGAATCAGCACACTCGTTACAAATCACTATTGCTGAGTGGGCATTAGCTCTTGCATGTGACCTCTGGCCTGGTCTGTGTGGCTAAAGCCCAAATCCTGCTCACAATAGCTTCCTGTTCCACTTGGATCAACCTCATTTTTGGACCTCAGCAACCAGTCTGACATACAACTGAGAATGCAGTTAAATAACGGACAAGCAGATGGAAAATGGGTGGAAAGGAGATGCATACCATGTTCAGGACACCGTTACATTAGAAATGAGTCTTTTTTTCCCCCTAAGGAGTCCTTTGAACTTTCATGGACAACAAGAAATCCAGGCAACAAGGACAACACAGGAACAACTTTCTCTATTTTTCAACAACATTTTTACAGATTTCAGAAAGAGACTTTATTTTTACCAAAAAAAAAAAACAGTATGGCACTGTTCTAGATTTCCAGATTCCCGACGGATACCCCACATTCTCTCGAGGACAGTCAAGGTCAACAGAAGATATAAAACTGAGTGAACCCCAATAAGTGTAACGCACACAGGGAACACTGTTGGGATAAGGCAAAAGAAAAAAGCGTGACCTAAAGAATCTGTGAAAGTCACCTTATGTATAATCCACTGCATTCTGCAGGATGGTAAAAAAACAACAACAACAACAACAAAAAAAACTGATCTACCGACGTGATTAAATGCGTTTGGTTTAAATAAGGGCCATGTTAACCAAACATCATATCAGAGAAGGTAAGGAAACTCAGCTGTGTCTGGTGCTGCCTACTTGGTGTACATACTTCTTTATGTGCCCATATGAACATATGACAGCTATGGAATGTAAAGAAGTATGTATTCTTGGTCAGGTGCTGATCTTCAGTTTATCAAATGTACCATCATTTTCTCTGCATCACTGAATATGGATACATGGAAACAGTGTGATGGATTTTGTAACTGGGGTGCAGAAACTTACTGCAGCAGTGGATTCTGAGAGAAGTTGCTACTCTTTCGGCGACTTCACCAGCAGTCCACACCGCCTCTCTCTAATTCAGCAGTTTCCATGTTAGATAGTTCATTCTGATAGATTGTCATGCTATAGTTTATTTCTGCAGGTAGACTAACATTAAAATAACGGGTTGTAGTGCCCACTTTCTTGGTGACAGAAAGAGTTCAGTCACTGCTACCTAAAAGATACAATAACGGCCCGAGGCATCACCATAGGAACAGGAGCTCCTCTCATTATTGGAGAGTTTGCTGCATTCTAAGCTTTGAATTGTGGCCAGCTGCAACTAAGATCCTGTTTCTGCAGGAGCGGCATGCACCAGAACCATTAATACCTTAATCTTTTTAAACTTGCCTAGAGAGGGTGAGTTTAGGACAATTTCACTTTTTTTGTCCCTTAAAAGTTAGATCTTGTTACAGGGAAGCTGCTGAGGTAACAGTTCCATAAAGGTGAGCAGAGCTTGGCTATTAAAAAGGAAGCTTCTCTCACATTGTGGGATAGTACCGTTGTCTGTTTCACACTGCCACCCGTTTCTGCCCCCATTGTTCATGTTTGCTAGGCTTGCCAAATGCTTTGCTGGACCACAGAGTAGTCAGATTAGAGTATGGAAAAGTGACAATGCAGGATCAGAGAGACAGTCTGCCTGTCAGCTGATTCCAATTGTCCTCTACAAAAGGTAAATGGAAGCCTTCAGAAGATGACCTCTTTTTCATTTTTGGTCTACTGGTGTGCAGAAAGAATCATTGTGAAAACAGTAGAATGAATGTATGTGTAGAACAAATGTATTATACAATGCTTAACTTTTAAGCTGATCAACAGGTGATGAAAACGGTCGTGTGAGGGGATAAGGTAATAGAGGACCGTTATACTTTTAGGGGTTTGAATGCTTACCTACACCGAAGCACCATGTCATATATCTAGAGGTAATATTTGATTTATGGTGATGACTAAGGTCAGAGCATCACTACAATCCTCATTCACTCGTGCTACCGATCAAGAAAAATGTAAAGTACGCATTGTGTGCAAAGATACAGTAAGGGTTTTTGGTCATGACTGGAGCCTGGGAGAGCTTGTGGCCCATTTTTCTGAATGTCAGACACTCCCGTCTGTCCTCTGAAGGGCTGTGCTCTTTCCATTTTTGTGCACCGCTTGCTGTAGGGATCGCTCCTGTCAGTCGTGTGGCTGTGTTCCCTCTTTCTCGCCCTCAGACTGAGTGACACCCACAGCAGATGCTGACATTATCAAATGTTCAGCTGCTGTCCCTGGCTTTTGCCCTCTTATGGCCAGTGTATTTGGGGGCCGAACTTTGTCCAGAATGCTGCAAGCGAGTGTCTGTGTAGCACAGGGAGGGGGATCTGTGGTGTAAATAGCACTTTACTGACCCCACTTTAATGAGCGCCATATTGAGCAGCAATGACCCCTTGCTTACACTCTCAGCTGGCCACCTGCTAAGGAGCTAAAGAGGCTTTTTGGGTCCATCTTAGCTGATGGACAGTCGACTGCGTCTTACAAAACAACACGTGCTCACTGTGCGTCACTGAATTGTTTTGTGGAGTTGCTTCTGCCTCGGACTGTGACTGACATGTAGTACAAATATCTTTATTAGTCATTTCAACATTACCACATGAGCAGTCTCGGAGGAGCTCCCACCACACTCCCTTATTGGATTAAGTGGGCAAATTAACCCTATAATTTAGCCGAGTATGACTTAATCTTTTCAAAACTGAGAAAGTGACAACTACAAACAGCAGCACATGCTGACATCGCCCAAGTGACACTCTGCCCTCAGCAGGCTTAATCCATCAGCTGCTGTAATTGCTTCAAGACTTGCGGACACTTGACTCGAGTGCACCACGATGGATTATTATCTTTTTCACTGAGGACATTTCTCTTTTTTAACACAGAGATAGAAAACCTTTGGAGAGCACTGAAACATTTTTTGATAGTTAGAGAGAATCTGAAATCTGAAATGAGCCCGGGCAACATTTCATGTCATGTTTCATAAGCTCTTTTTTATCAGTCTCATTAACAGCAAACCACAATGCTTTGCTAAAGCTGGTAAAATGGAACCAAATCACCTCTTCAACGGATTTGGTCCCCTTCAACCAGCTGTAGCTATGCTTTGATGACAACATGAATGGTTTCTATCTTGCTTTTATTTAAAAATGTATTTATATCTTCATTAATTGACAAGTTTTTTTAAAATAAATGTTATTACAAAGTATTGTGACTGCCTTTTCTACAAGCTGAAAATATAACTTAATAGAAAAAAGTGGGTTAAGATATAAATGCATTAGTCACCATTTGAAAGCAGGCAAGCATACAAAGTTCTGAAAAGAAGGTAATGTGACGCAATGGGGTGTTAAATTGGGCTAAGACAGGTGACTGACATCCACAACTGAATATCTGAGTACACATGGAAATGGAGAGCAAAAGTAAGTTGAGGGAGAGGGGAGGAGAGCAGTTGCAGCACAAGCTCACTGCGACATGCGGGAACGGTAGCCTGCGTGCCTCTCGGTAACCCTTCTCTGCCTGCATACAGGGGCGTGGAGATAAAAACCAGATGCTTCTAAGTGTGGGGGGTTGTACACACTAATCATACACAGAAAGAGTCCACCAATTATGGCCCCCTGGCAAACTGACGCAGCACAGGCATGTGGTGTGAACCTCCCTCTCCTCTGCATCAGAGCAGCATCCTTCCTTCAGTCACATGGATCGCAACGCTGCATCATAATTTCACCCATAATTACGCTGATCTGCCACCATGTCATGCTGAACCTGTGCTGCACCTCCATTCATATCATGTATCAGCTTATATACAGAGATAGTTGGCATATCACATCCATGAATTTTTTTTTCACATCAAGATTTTAGGTTAAAATGTACATGGTTTATGTTTTAACTGCTGTTACTGGTCACTATTTCTACTAAGATTTTCAGTTTTTATAAAAAAAAAAAAATCTTTTAGCCTCCATTTAATGATTGTCCTGTGTGTAACAAATGAAATGAGCTCGTAAAACGGTCAATGACAAATAAGTATATACAATAAGAAAAGGTGAATAAAAAACTATTTTAAAATGTAAAATTCTTGTTTATTTTGGTTTTATGTTTTTAAAAACTGTTCTACCATTTTCAATAAAATGTTAAATTTAATGGTTAAATTCATTAAATTCTAAAAAAATGTTGCGGAACCAAGTAATAACATTATTCTTACACCTTGAATACTTGTGAGTGTACTTTTTTTAAACAAATATCATGAATTATTAATTTATATCAATTAAAGTGATCTTGCTATGTCCAAGTCATGCCTGAAATGGTAAAATAATATATATTTCTGCATAGTCACCATATAACATAAGAAAAAAAGTAGGTAGTAAAGCAGTTCCTTTTTTTCCACTAAGAAATAATAGTACAATATTAAGCCTCAAACTACTTGGTTTCTTTGCAAGAATTTCATTTTCAGGCCTGTGATCAGCTAAGAGCTAAAAGGAAGGAAAACATTAACCGAACAACAACAGTAAAATTACAATAATATTGTTTATGGCTTAATTTATTTTTATGTTGGTGGAAAACTGCAGGGAGACCTTAAAGCTTCTCTTTTGCTGACAACATTTATAAATGAGTGTCATTAAAAATTAGATGGTTGCAGCAAGTTGCGTTTTCAAATGGATTCTATAAGTGACCTAAACTCATAGCAACTGCAGAAATGGAAACATGCAGCACGTTAAACTGTATATTCATATACAGTGGTGTGAAAAAGTGTTGGCCCCCTTCCTGATTGTGGGGTCTTTTGTGACCTCTTGGATGAGTCGTCGCTGTGCTCTTGGGGTAATTTTGGTCGGCCGGCCACTCCTGGGAAGGTTCTCCACTGTTCCATGTTTTTGCCATTTGTGAATAATGGCTCTCACTGTGGTTCGCTGGAGTCCCAAAGCTTTAGAAATGGCTTTATAACCTTTTCCAGACTGACAGATCTCAATTACTTTCTTTCTCATTTGTTTCTGAATTTCTTTGGATCTCGGCATGATGTCTAGCTTTTGAGGATCTTTTGGTCTACTTCACTTTGTCAGGCAGGTCCTATTTAAGAGATTTCTTGATTGCAAACAGGTGTGGCAGTAATCAGGCCTGGGTGTGGCTAGAGAAATTGAACTCAGGTGTGATAAACCACAGTTTTAACAGGGGGGCAAACACTTCTTCACACAGGGCCATGTAGTTTTGGATTTTGTTTTCCCTTAATAATAAAAACCTTCATTCAAAAACTGCATGTTGTGTTTACTTGTGTTATCTTTGACTAATATTTAAATTTGTTTGATGATCTGAAACATTCAAGTGTGACAAACATGCAAAAAAATAAGAAATCAGGAAGGGGGCCAACACTTTTTCACACCACTGTAACTAAACTGCAGCCGGCATATATAGTTAGAATTCGTTTAAAAAAATTACTGGCTAATTGGTGAGAAACTAACGTTTATCTAGCAGCTGTGTTATCCTTAGCATCTCAGCCAGGGTCAGATTGCCAAACACCAAATAAAAATCAGTTGGTGAGTATTCATTATTCATTTTGGACTGGCTGGGATGCTAAGGGTATCCCCCACACCAGCTGCTACTGTAAATGGTGCCACTACCTCATGCGGTGCCTTCAGAATGCAATGCATAAAAAATATTTGCAATCACAGCATTTTGAAGATTGCTTAGCAATAAAGGCCCATTTCAAATTTGAACTGAATCTTTCCTACAGTCTCCCACCTCATATGGGTCATACTTCTCATGTTTGAAAATATGGAAAGTGGTATAAATATGAAAGAAAAATCTCATTCCTGATTAAATAATGATTTTTGTTTTCATTGTGATAAGATCGAAACATCACCCAACCATTTTTGACTTGCGCACCTCCTAAAACTTTCTAAACGATTTTAAATTCAGAATCAAGACATGCTCATAGATGTGTATTCAAGTCACTGTACGGCATTTTTAATGGATTTTAAATAAATGAATATTTCCATATTTAAAAAAAAAATTTTTTATTGACCCAAAAACTTAATGTTTAATAATTATACAAGTATTACAAAAATATTTTAATATTAACGTTTTAATTTATATTGCAGTCACACTGAAATTCCAATAAAAAAGCATTGAAATTGTGTTAACTACCATAAATTGAAAAAAGACCAACTAATCTATGGCCCGGGTTAATTTATATAAATAAATCTACTGAGTGGCTTAAAATCAAGCAGAAAACTGGCAATTCACCTGACAATAAAGCAGAGGCACAAACTGCCCATAATAATCTGTGCTGATCATTTGCTTTCATATTCAACGGTTTCTCTATAAACATAAAACACCTAGTGCCAAGCTCCTATGATACCGTTTCCACTAGCAGCACTGGACGTGATTGCTGGCTAAGGCTTGAACTAAGCAGCTGTAGAGCAGCACACAGCAGTGCATCCGAGGGTGAGAGTCCACGTGGCGGTTAACAAACAGGTTGGCCCATTTGTACAGTAGTAATAGGGCTGTGCAGCAGCAGCCTCTGCTGGGCCTGTTTGTGGACTCTGTTATGAGTCCATGGGCTATTAATCGTACTGTTTATAGTGCTGGAGCACAACTGCCTTCCAGCAGCCATCCAGAGGGCCACTGAGAGGAACCAGTCCTGCTCTCAGCCTGGGACTGTCATAAACACACAGAAAAATAAAAAACTTATGGACACTTTCAACATACCCAACCAAGACGCAAATTCGCAATGTATAGATAAACATGGGGAAACTTCAATAAAATCTTTAAAATAAATAGACAGAAAAATCCAGAATGCATACGTTTTTTTTCCCCCTCAGATTAACATATTTCAAGCATATGCATACCAAGAAGGTTTTCTGACAGTCCAACAAGTTCATTTGATTTGTCTGGCTGTTTAAAATTCCTGTGTAAGGTTACAACTGTACTTACAACAGGCATTATTGAAGAACACCAGTTGAGAGACACATCAATGTGTTAATGACTTCAGGAAAACATGCAAGGATGAAAAAAGTAAAATGGTTTTCCCTGCTGTATGATGTTTCCGTGATAAAATCTAACTGGTTAAAATGGTGCAAGTGAAGTTAGGCTACTACCTACTGTTTTAAATCCAAAAAGTAAGACTGATTGCCACTTGGTTAACTTCTAGTTAGTCAATCAATTTCTTAAGACACAGACACATTTACTATGTTTATGCAACCGACCCCTGAGATGTGTGGCATGTGGATTCAACAGGAAATTGTATATTTTAAAGCAGCCAACCAACAGGTTTTTCATGACCTAACCACATACTGAAAAACTATAGCCAACAAGTACACAAGCTTAGCACAAGCCTTCAGACCCAGTAAATGCATACTCAAGTCTGCACAACAGGACTGGACTGAAAAGCTTCAGCACAGGAAAGAAAGAGTGCTGCGCAAAGACGACTGCAGCGGTGGGAGCTCATGCGAGAAATACAAGTAAATGATGAGCTGGAGGACAGCTATATATCTCTAGGACTTTCTGATGGTGAAGGGACAGGTTCTGCTCCCAAGCAAGGCTCTACTGTACAAGTGAGCCATAAATAATAACCCGGGCAACCCTCTACATTGCGAGTAAATCACTCGCATATGCGACTAAATCTTCACTCTGGCGACTAAATGATGTCTAATATTAGCCAATAGCTAATAAATTCTCAGATTTTACTCGCCAGTGTGTGAGTTGGAGGCCAAGTATTAAGTTTAGCACAGATATATTTTCACTCGCCGAACACTCGCCGAAGTGTGAAGACGCACACCTTGCCGTCACTTTGTCTCTCACACACGCAGAGAGAGAGAGAGAGAGAGAGAGAGAGAGAGAGAATTGACGCTCTACATGTAAACGATATTCTTTGTTGTATTTTGCTGTCAAAAATAACGGAGTTCCTTTGGAATTCTTCCGCTTTTAAGAACTACCGCTTTCTCATCTTTAGTGCGTTTTAAATTTAAATCCTTATTAGTAGAATTCGTATCATGATCTTATCAGTATTTTTGTTATTTTTTTCCCAATTTTTTTACAGAAACACTGAATGACCAAAAAGCACCACCACCAGTCAGTTCAGTTAAAATGACTAATATGCATTATACGTGGTTATCAAGTTTAAATTCTAATTACTAAAGTTCTATCATTATATAATACTTGATTATCATATTATGCTTGACTGACTGATGTTAAAGAGTGTACTTTCAGATATTTAAAAACTGTGCCATTTTACAAATCTAATACATGTTGGCCACAATTAATGGTACCCTTTTATTCAATACTTTTTGCATCAACCTTTTGCCAAGATAACAGCTCTGAGTCTTCACCTATAATGCCTAATGAGTTTGGAGAACATCTGACAAGAGATCAGAGACCATTTCTTCATCCAGAATCAATCCAGACCCTTCAGATTTCCAGCTGCATGTTGGTGCTTCTCCTCAGTTCACCACACTCATTTTCTATAGGGTTCAGGTCAGAGGACTGGAATGGCCATGGTAGAATATTCGTTTTGTGCTCAGTGACCCATTTTTGCTTTGATTTTATGTTTGTTTTTGGATCATTGTCCTGTTGTAAGATCCAACCATGGCCCATTATAAGATTTCTAGCATGGACAGTCAGTTTTTAATTTTTTATCTGTTGCTTTTTGATAGAATCCACGATGCCATGCATCTAAACAAGATGTCCAGGACAGCAGAAAAATACACCAACAACATTAAAGATCCAGCAGTATACATGGGGTACTTTTTTACTCCGGTGTGCACCAAACCCATCTTGAGTGTTTGCTGCTATAAAGCAAATTTTTTTTGTGATGGATGATTAAGGGAATTTGGCCTTTGTTTTCCCTCATTTTTATATTCCTGTGAAACAGGAAGCAATGGCTGGATAATTTCATGTTCATAATCACCCTGGTGGAGCTACAAATCATAAATATGAATGGGAATATACTTCAGAGATATTTCACTCATAAGAATTTCTAAGGGTACCATTAATTGTGGCCAACATGTATTAGAGAAAAACATTTATTTCATAATGAGATTCCCCCCCATTTTAAATTCTTATTTTTTAATGAAAGGTTAGATTTTTGTAATTTTTTTAAATAAAAGATCAATAGGATTAACAATGCAGATTTATTTTCACAGCCTTTTTTGATCATATTTACCAAGGGTA
>NW_015560618.1:244485-256161 GCF_001515605.1 Sinocyclocheilus anshuiensis | reverse complement strand
GTCTGGCGAGTAAACTAAAAAAAATCGCCAATGGCGATTCAATTGACAAGGTGTCCGTAGAGGGTTGAACCCGGGGCAGTTCTTCATCCACATAGTCAATAAAAAGGATCCCCATGTTGCCATTGGGGGATTGATCCTTTCACTGAGGCATTTGTAACTTATACAGCAATTTTCTATGGCACAAAGGTGCACCAATAATAAAAATCAATTCCCATTTTATTTGCAATGAATAAATAAATAGGTATGGTTACAATTAACACATTAAAGGGATAGCTCACCCAAAATTAAAAATGACCCTATGATTTACTCACCCTCAAGCCATCCTAGGCGTATTTTACTTTCTTCTTTCAGATGAATAGAATCGGAGTTATATTAAAAAATGTCCTGGCTCTTCCAAGCGTTATAATGGCAGTGAACGGGTGCTGAGATTTTGAAGTCCAATAAAGTGCATCCATCCATCATAGGCGGGGGGGGTTAATAAAGGCATTTTGAAGTGAATTGATGCTACGCCTACATCCCAAGTCATCCGCTGGAACGCCACTCTCTCGTGTACACACATACAACAGTTAGCAGAAGCTAGAGATTCCGGTTTATAAAATATATCAAATATGGATGTTTTTCTTACATAAAAGCATCGATTCGCTTGAGGGTGAGTAAATCATTGGTTAATTTTCATTTTTGGGTGAACTATCCCTTTAATGAATGTCATAATTAAATGGTTAACCTGGTTAAGGCATTTAATAAAATTTGATGTTATATTTATTCATGGACACTTTTTATATTAAGTACTACTTTTTATAAATTATTAGATGCTTCACCACAACAGAAACAATTGAAATGCCTAAAATCCATAGAAAAACTGTGGAAAGTTCTCCAAGGTGCTTGCAACAGTACTATGAACAAACTAATTGTAAACGCTGTGTTGTAGGAGATGATCATACACAAATCTCACTGGATTATTACGATATTTGCAAAATGAAGTTTTGAAATCCAAATGTTACACTAGAAATCGTAAATATTTTTGAACTTTTTATATATCAAATTCGAATTTAGCAAAAATGTTTGCAGCTCGAAGCTCAACAAGTTTGAAATATATATTAAGGGTATATCAACAGCTACTAGCAGAGGAAAACTGAAGATAAGGATGCAATTAGGGCTGCACGATCAGTCAAAATAATCGTATCTTTCAGTGAAGCACGGTTCTGTGATCAGTAGTAAATCTCCATCCACAGGCCAGAGGGCGCTCTCGCGCTGAAACTCCAAATATGCCCCACAGAAGAAAGGAAATGCACATCGTTCCAGGGTTGTGGCTAGAAGGGATACCGCTGCTGCCGTAAAAAACTAACAATGAAGCCCGACAAGCTACGCAAAACCGCTTTCATAATCGCGTGATTATGAAATCATTAAAATCGTTCTGCGATTATGAAAGCAGTTTGCGTAACTTGTCAATGAACTACGGCTCTGTGTAGTAAATGCTGCTCCATCTAAACCCACTTCTGTATACCATCGAGCCTTTACCTGGCGGGTTTGAGTCGTTTATAACGTGCATTTGAAAAAGCAACATGCGTCCAACATCTTTCCAAACATGAAAAGCATTTATGAACCTCTTGTCCCACAAAATAACACATTTAATAACATGTTTTTATTCCAAACAAATTATTATAATGAAAATTATAATAAGATAAACCATATACTGTCGTAGTCCTGTGTTTATTAGTCAAGTTGAATCAATGAAAGCAGTTCAATCTTCTTTTTCCTGGGCTGCGTTCCACTCCACTTTTAGACACGCACTCGCGAACTTCCCTAAGCACTTCCCCTTGGGGGAATCCCCGCTGCCATTTTGAAGTGCGTTCCACTTTGTGAAGTGGACGAGAGAAGTTTATATGGACAGACCATAGACTGTAAAAAAAGATGGACGACGCGTCTCCACTTCCTTCCACTATAGAAAAGTGAAGCCAAAGCATCTCAGTATGGCCGCTGCCATCTTGAGTAAATGACCTCATTTGGAGCCAGATCAAAACCATCTTTTGGAAAATTGTATTGGAAGTGTAATTAATTTTTTTATTTTGACTCAAGTCCCATTCGTTTACATGGAGAGGGTGGGGTTTATGAGCTGTACTGCAGCCAGCCACCGGGGGGCGATCAAAGAGCCCGCAGCTTCACTTTCAGGACGTGTGAGGTGCACCCGGGACAGACCCACGATCCCTCAATTTTGACCGAGGTAGCGAGTCTGCTTCATATGCACACTTCAGGTCACTCCACAGACCACAATGCAACACGATTGTGATGTCATCGCAGATCGCATTTGATTTATTCCCACCCCAAACAACTCGATTATATATTAAAAAAATGTAACATTTATAACAGCCCATTAAGCATACCTATACATATGTAGAATGCTGCACCAAACTAATTCGTAAGGGAAAAAATGTAAACAATAAACCAACTCCATAGCGGATTCTAAGTGATCAAGGGCTTAGGACTTCCAGTTCAGCCCATTGTAAGGGTTCCACCAGAAGTGGGCACTCATGCAAGGTAATCAATGACGTACATCCGAGTAAACGAGACGGAGGGAAGTTTGCAAGTGAAGGGCATTTAAAAAAATGAACTGGAACGCAGCCCTGGAAAGACGTACATTACCTTTCTTCTGCGGGGCATGTTTGGAGTTTCAGCGCGAGAGCGCCCTCTGGCCTTTGGATGGAGATGTCTACTGATCACAGAACCGTGCTTCACTGAAAGATACGCATGACAATCACAGCTTTTGCCTAATTGCGATTGCCATGTATGGCGTTTGAGGTCATTTGTGAATTGGCATAGACTTATAGTCTAAATAAAACAATTTGCAACTGTTACTATTATTACACTTGTATACAAAACTTTGTATTATGCTTGTTATAGAGTGTGTCAGGTCACGTGCACTTGACGCAGTTGTCAGGGCGACCGTCACAGCCTACGGTGCAATGATGTAGTTTCCTGACATCCAGACTGAAGAGCGTTTTCTCGACATGTTTCCATGTTGCTGTTGCTCAGCAATGGCATGGACGCGATGTTGTCTGGGGGTTTGGCAAAAGGAGAGTGGGACTGTGGGATGTGCTCGGGGTGGTGACTGAAGGCGGTGACCGAGTAGTTCTGACGTCACCTTTTTACGGAAGTCACAACGGTTCGTGAAAAATCACAGCTACTTTATGCAGGCTGTGTGCATTTGACTGTGGATTGACTGTTTTGAAACTTATATGGTAGTTACATAGCACCTAGACCTCAGTTATCATGAAAAACGCCAGGAAATTTCAGTTTTGACAATATGGGACCTTTAATTTCGATTAATCGTGCAGCCCTAGATGCAATCAGAGTGCCTACTGTAGTTTAAGTTTGTATGCAAGTGGCCATCACCATTCATGAAGCAACAACGGTTGACTTCAGGAGCCTCGGATTTGTTCTGCACAGGCCCCAAATATGAAATGAAACCATTCAATAAATTCAAGGATGCATAATTCTCATTAATCACAAGCTTAATTCAACCCAAATTATGACACATGAAAATTGAACGTAGCCATACCTGGGGTTCCCTCGCAGAGCTGCATGGTGAAGTGCGTTGAATCCGTTATTGTTGGTAATTGTGACATCTGCACCTGCTTCCAGGAGCACAGAGAGCATGTCATCCCTCTTCTTGCTGATGGCATCATGCAGAGGTGTGTCCCCCTCTGAGTCCTGCAGGGGGCAGCATTAAGTTAAACGTTCTTTAGTATGTGCTGCTTTTTCTACTAAATGCAACAGCATTATACAAGTCTGTTCACAGAGACACAGAATAAAAGAATGCCTAGAGTTTCACTTTACTGAGGGTGTGATGTGACTTGATGTACTGTTACCACAGAACAGGCAGAAAAATGCTAAATTATACAAATGCTTAGCTAGTATAATAAATGCTGGCATTACATGGCAATGTTTCATGTGATGGCATTTGCTTTTGAAAAGCAGCTAACCAATCTGTGCTGATTCATGGTAAAACTGCACTAGATTGTTCACTGCCGAATAGAAGATAAAATTCTAAAGTGCCGCAGGGTGTCAATCACCTGGGAAAACACCATCCCTTTATCATCTATTCATCTAGTTTGCAGTATAAACAGCATATTAATCAAATAATCCTTTCAAAACTCTGCTAATAGCATATGCGAAAGAAAGAAAGAAAGAAAGAAAGAAAGAAAGAAAGAAAAATCACAGTTTTAGTGTATAAGAACTAGACCCCGACCGATATGGGTTTTTTGGGGCTGATACCGATATTAGGGAGTAAAAACAAAAGGCCGATAACGATATATCGGCCGATATTCTTTGTGTATATTATAGTACAGTACCAGTCAAAAGTTTGGACACTTTCCCATTTATGTTCTGTAAAAAAAATTTTCATATCGGCGGCATATTCGCCGATACCAATATATCGGCGACAGGCTCATATCGGCCGATAATATCGGCAAAACGATATATCGGTCGGGCTCTAATAAGAACTACAAGAAGCTACTCACTAACTACCAGCTTTAGCTTAGAATGTGTGACCAAAAGTGTCAGTCAATAAAAAGCAAGGAAGGGAGTTTTCATTATAAACTGTGAGGTACTGAGACACCAGGGACTGAAACACTTAGACAGATAGTTCACCTGCAGACTGGGGTGGCAGCCAAAGTCAAGCAAAGTCTTCACCACCTGTAGGTGGCCCTTGTTGACAGCGATGTGCAGAGGCGTCTGTCTGCGTTTGTTTCTGGCATTCAGGTCAGCCCCACCTCGATGCAGCACCTCGATGACAGAACCTTCGTCCCCGAAGGATGCGTGATGGACAGCTCGGTCTCCATCCTTATCCTGAAAGAGTCACACGTCAATCACTGTCAGAATCCTCATTTAAACACATCACAGTCTGATTCCAGTGTCTGACTCTAAAGCTTTTAGAACTATAACTGGCCTAGAAAAATAAAATGCTGAGGAATGTTTATGGACACAGTGATTGCTGAAGCAACTGCCTTATAACGATGCAAAGCTTCTGGTTAATTAATCCGAGGTTAAAAGTGATTCACAACCATAAATTAGACTTCGCCTAATAATCTATCCGTTCCTCCGGCTGACAGTGGCAAGACGTGCAGTCTGTTTTTCTCCACTGGACCACAATATTTCATTAAGGATTCCAATATGTGAAATATTTAATATTTATGAATAGAATAAGGACAAAGATTTCTTCACATTCAACCTGAAAAAGTTCAAATCAACATTGTTATTGTAAACTAGATCTAAAAATTATTTAAAAAAATGAAATAAGGTAATTATTTATAAACATAAGATGAAAAACTTCAATGGAAATTTGAAATGTTTCCTTAGTCCTTAGCAACTAACTGAAAGAAATAAATGAATTTAAATATATTACTAAAGCTGAAATAAAAATTAAAGCTAAGATACTGACCTATTTAAAATAAATGAAAAGCACATCAAATTACAAAACTTATAAGCTAAAATGAACATGAAGAAAACTGAAAATAAAAGACATTTCTAAATTTTAGTTCATATTTGGCCATATAAATATGACATATCACAGGTGACTATTTTCACCTTCCTGGTACTCTGTGAACAATTACTACGCTGTCACTCACAATCCATAACAGACAACCAAACAAAACCGATAAAGCAGGACACAAGTGATTTGCAGAAGTCTGCAATCAAAGCTAACTTCACTGACAACAGCATGCATGATCCTTTCCACAGCAACAAGCTCTTTCCTGCCCCTGAAACATCAGACACCAGGACATAAATATTCGTGCTTGATTGTGAGTGGAGAACAGTTCACGTAGCTGGAATAACAATGCCAGCGTTTCCAACATCCTGGTTTTTGTTTTATTGTTTTTTTCACTCCCTGCACATAAGCAAACAGTAGATGTGCTGACTGCATGCCAACATTAACTTATCCTCAGAATATGGGAATCTGGGGGTTCAGTTAACATTACCTCAATATGCCTCTGAAGCACCTTAAGCCTTTTCTTTACAAACATATTTCACTTATATTTCATAGCATTCCTATTACAACAATGTGAGTCTAAAACTTTGATTAAAATTGTATTAGTGCAAGTTACTTGGAAGATCACTCCCATGGGTTAAACTGCTCCTCTCCTTAACCTAAATATCTATAATATATCTTTATATTATGCTGGGATATTATGCTATACTGTCACAACAGTATTTAATGTTACAGGGATGCAAACTCATTATGGGCGATGAAGGTAACAAAGATGTGGGTGTCCAGGGCAATATTATTATTATTACTATAATTATGTGTATTTTATCAAATTGTTAGCATTATAATTATTTAAAATATATATTTTATTAAATTATAACTATTCATTAAAAAATCTATAAAATATTACTATAGTAATAATACTATTTAATAATTATATTTTTGAGAAAAACAGACTGTCTTTATTTCTTTGCATTTAAAAATTTAACCAAAGAGCTTTTATTTTGGAAAAAAAAAAGACAGATCTTAAAGTTTCTAAGTTCCTCTTTTATTGACACAAAATTCAAACACCGACATTCAAAAAAAATCTAATAATTATTATTCATATTATTTCATTAAATCAAAATGTTTATTTTAATAGAATTTTAACAATTAAACAAATCAATAAAGAAATGTTACTTTTGTTATAATACCATAATGTAAAAAAAATATAGTATTTAATAATAGTAAATTTATTTTACAGAAAAAGAGTAAAAACAGGCCATCTTAATTTCTTTGCTTTCAAACATTAAATCAAAGAGCTTTTATTTTGAGGGAAAATCACAGATAGAGCTTAAACCATCCACGCTTCTCATTTGTTGACTTTCAAACCAGTTTCAAAAATTGGATTCATTGGATCTACAGAAATCACACAAATGATATATTTTGGATTAGCTATGGTGATTTACACCCAAAAAGTGACAAGTTTGCATCTCTGATCCTGGTGCATTAAAAATACACAAGGAAACATTTCACTAAATTCAATAAGTGATATTTCTATATGCTGGCTAACTAGCTCCATGAGGTCTCTCTCACAACAAAAACTTCTGCTTGAGGTGTCTGAACTACAAACAAACAAGATCTAAGTGGCTTAAGGTCAGTAGTCAATCCACAGCATATTGTGGTTTGCCCTGTTCCAAACACAATAAACTCCAGGGGAAAAAACTGCCAAAAGTGACAAGAGGTGGTTTAGGAGCAGGATACAAGACATACCTCAGCCTCCAGGTCCACATTATGTTTCAGCAGCAGTTTGAGGACGTCCACATGGCCATTTTGGCTGGCTGCCTGCATGGCAGTGTGTCCTGCACACTGCCCGTTCACCTGGAAACAAGAAGACAGAGATGACCACATCATGCTATTTGCATCTCAGATTCCATGTTTGTGTCATTCTTTAAAATGTGTTTGTGCGCACGTGTATAAGCGTATACACAAGTGTCTATTTGTGATCTGCAGCAATGCGGTAAGTTAAACCAGTGTGCAGAGGAATGAATATTAATGCTGGAGCCCCTGGTGTATTTGCAGGACATGTCCTGCCGAGCATATAATTTGGCCAGTCCCCCTAGCCAATTTGACTTCCCTTCCTCTCTCTCTGTGCTACAATCAATTACTTCAATGGCCCCTCGTTCAGTCCTGGCACCAACACAACCGAAAAAGTGGGGGAAAAGAAGTCTCAAACTGATCAAATATATTGAGGTAAAGACTTTATCAGGCAAAGTGACAAGCGGATCTAATGCAAATCCAGGCATTTCTATTCATTTATGATAACTAGGCTTTTTTTAGATTATAAATATAGAATTTCTCTATGACAAAACTTAACGTATAAAATTATATAATAATAATATAACATAAGTTACGCAAAAAAAATATAAAGATTGTTTTTAAAAAAACACGCAGGTCGCACTTTTAAAATTCCCTGACATTTCCAGGTCTTCCATGACTGTGGGAATAATGCTGGACTGCGGCTCTCTAGGACCGAACTTGCCTACCCCTGGTCTAGTCTCTCTATTCCAGACAAAACTTGGATCAACTTCCTTCTCATTTCCTTTTAATCAACATGCTGTGCAATCATTGGCATAATCAAACAGTTTCCCATTGTTATTGTGGTGAGACCATCGAGAGCTTTGAGATGCAGTGATGTTCAATTTGAAATTTACACAAGCAATGATCTTCAACCCTTCTCAAAATACTTAAATGAAACCATTGTTTTAGCAGCAGGTACAGATGGCTGACAGATGAAACCTTTCTGATTAAAACTGCTTGATTGTTTTTTGTTCAGTCTTATTTAAAACGATTTATGTGCCCATGTCTTCATACGAATGACTGTTTAATACTTTCAGAATGTTAAGAGACTAGACTAAAGCAGTTCCATATTTCATAAACACAGTTTCAGGCTCATAGGAGTTTTGTTTTTTTTTAAAGAGCAAAGGAAGTCTCATACATATAAGAGCAGCCATCATTCTTTGATTGTGCGTTTGATCTGATCTGTGAGATTCCAGTTAGAACCAAAAGGTGCAAGCAGTTCAAAGTGGTCTTGCTACAAATTAGAACCATTATGTTGCTTGATCAAAGTACTACTTGCATAAGTTTCTTCTTTCTGACTTGCACTTTCTTAAATGTAAGAACTGCTACCTATTTGATCAGATCAAATAGTGTCTTGTAACAAGGACTTTTTAAAGGGTTAGTTCACCCAAAAATGAAAATTCTGTCATTAATTACTCACCCTCGTGTTGTTCGAAACCCGTAAGACCTTCGTTCATCTTCGGAACACAATTTAAGATATTTTTGATGAAATATGAGGGCTCTCTGACCCTCCCATAGACAGCAAGGTAACTACCACGTTCAAGGTCCAGAAAAGTACCAAGATGATCGACAAAGTAGTCCGTGTGACATCAGTGGTTCAACTGTAAAGTTACGAAGCTACGAGAATACTTTTTTTGCGCAAAGAAAACAAAAATAACGACTTTATTCCACTTTTTCGTCTCTACTGCGTCACTTTGGACACGCGTTCACGACAGACACAGTAGAGACGAAAATGTGGAATAAAGTCGTTATTTTAGTTTTCTTTGCGCAAAAAAGTATTCGAAGATGAACGTAGGTCTTACGGGTTTCGAAAAACACGAGGGTGAGTAATTAATGACAGAATTTTCATTTTTGGGTGAACTTACCCTTTAAGTCTTTAACTATTCTTTAATTTGGTGAGTTTGAATGTGGAAAAAAAAAGAAATGGAAAATATCTCACTCATATTGACAGCAAATAAACAGTCAAAATATTCATTTATACTTGCAATTAAAAACATTAACATTGACCAAAATATTAAATAAATATGTAGGGGATGTGTAGAACTTTATGAATAATGAGAATTCTATGGAAATCTGCTGAGGTTTTTGTGGATGTGCAAATTTGGTACTGTGTGTGTGTGTGTTATGATAGAACTCTTACGTCTACATCAGGTCTCTTCAGGATGTCCTCTACTTTGGCTAGGTCACCATTGGCCGCGGCCTTCACCAGCTCTTCATTAATATCTCCAGACTCCTGTGTCTCAAAAAGCTTCTTGAGGAGCTGAGACAGGCGCTCTGGAGGCATAGAAGGACTCTCTGTCAACACTGCTATAGTGTCGCACAGAGTACACAATGACTGATGAGAAATGGATTGATGCTTGTCTGTGGTTGACTGTGAGCACTACTGAAATATAGGAAATTTTCTCCTTCTGGCAAATCAATTAATGCCACAATATATTGAAATTAGGGCTGTGTGATATAACGAAATAGAATTGAAATCAGAGGCACTCCCCTACAAAATCACCCCGAATCATTCTAAAATTATAATTATTTCCAAATAGAGCTTTTCAAGTCTTCTGGTGAAAACTGCAAAATATATAACAGAAAAACATCACAACGTCAGTCTTTTCCAATATTGTGCAGCCCTAATTGAAATGAATAATTTAAACCTGAAAGTAAAATGTCCATGTGCACTATCACTCTGTGATCTCAACTATCACTCTATGACATGTTTTACATTTTATAAGTCACTAAAACTATAAAATAACACAAATGGTGTGCATGGCAATAAGTGACCAATAAGTGAAATGCCTAAATACAGTTTGTACAGTATAAAAACCATTGCGCTATCCCCATAAACCACATATCCCTGTGTGTGTGTGTGTGTGTGTGTGTGTGTGTGTGTGTGTGTGTGTGTGTATCACCTCCAGAAGCATTAGTAACAGCAGATCCAGAAGGAGCCACTTTAGTGACAGCGGCTGGATTGTATGTCCAGGATGTCCCGCAAACCTCGACTTTGAGGTCACTGTCAGAGTAAATCTGTTGCACTCTTCCCACCTTCCCAAGGGTCTGCACAAGAGAAAACATGGGCATATGAGTGTGTGACTGTCCTAAAACGAGTTATTTTGCATTTAACCAATTTTCCTTTCCTCTAAGCTCTGAAACTGCTGGAATGCTAGACAAGTTTGTGTGCAAACTGCATATTACACACAGGTACAAACACCCCTGTGAGAGCAACATCCTAAGTACTGTGGAGGGAGAGAGAGAGAAGAAAATCAATAAGTGTAAGGTCTGGCTTTTAAAATTGAGATTGGCTCATTTAAAAAGAGAATACCCAAAGGCTCCTAGACTTGCAGGACCATATATCTATATTGCTCATAACTGAAGCTATTGGAATTCTGTTAAGATTTGTCCATCGAGGACATCAAAAACAGAAATATAAACCAATCACACAGACTCAATGCCACTCTTAGCATCTCTTCCACTGCTTTAGGAGGCAGAGTTGCTTGAAACGGTCTGTAGATAAAATAAAACTGTGCTATTGGTAGTAGGTTGCCAGTGGCTGCAAGTGAATCCTCATCAGCCTCTTTAAACTCAAGCAAACTGGGTCTTTATTACAAAGATGGGGTCTCATCAATGGCTGGTTTTATTGGTCATTTTATTTGCAGCCAAAACAGAGAAATTTAACACGTTTTGAAAAAGTAAATGTCTTTTTACTCTGGAGCTCTGGAAGTCACTCCTGCATAACTGAAAAAGCTGTTGATTAGTCTCTAGATTTTCTTGTGCAGACTAGAGACGGATGTCTTGGTATGGAAAAAAGCAATTATTTGATTAGATAAATCCATTACACTGTACTATAAATTAACAAAAGCATTACAGAGCTCTGGCCTAGTGCTTCGTGTCGCAATGGTAACCATATGTGCGAAACCGCTTTAAATCCTGCAATATTTTCTGATCCTGTTCCCCTCTCTCTCGCTCTTATTTTTCAGTCTGCTCTCTTACAAAACAAAATAAATAAAAAATATCCATGTTGGTATAACAGCCAAAGTGTAATATTCATCTAATTCACAGAAACTGTGTCATGTAATCATTAAAGGGACAGTTCAGCCAAAAATTTTAATTCTGTCATCATTTATTTGACCACACATTGTTCCAAACCTGTATTTTCTTCTGCAGAACAGTCTAAAAAGATATTTTGAAGAATGTTGATAACCAAACCGTTTTGGGAACTGCTGACTTCTATTATAAAAACATATGTGGTAACACATTACTTTGATAGTCCACTTTAGACATTATAATAACTAGCAACTTTGAAACCATGTACATGTCAACTAGCAGTCATTAGAGTATTAGCAGACTGACTGCTTAATATATGC
>NW_015560618.1:244150-244331 GCF_001515605.1 Sinocyclocheilus anshuiensis | reverse complement strand
ATAAAATAATTAGAAAACCTTGTGTGAGACGTAATTTCACAAACAGCGCGAGTGAATCACCGCGCGCTCTCTTTCTCTCTCTCAAAATACGCAGTTGGCTTCAAATCATCACACATCGCGTCTGTCTATAAGCGAGCTGCACGCTGCACAGTTGACACAGGAATTGTCACTTGCACAGTCG
>NW_015560618.1:235308-243465 GCF_001515605.1 Sinocyclocheilus anshuiensis | reverse complement strand
CGGTTTGCAGTGCGTATGTGGTGCATATTTTTTCCGCGCTCATGTTAACGGATTAATAAAGCATTCACTGCACACGGTTACGGTCCGGCAGTGCGTTCCAGTAGCGGTGCGTCTACTCTGCAGCAGTGCAGAGATCGTTTCCGCAGTCTATTGCTGCGCTGCAAGCGCTGAATTAAAGTAACAGTGCATTGTTTGCAGTAAATTGGATTGACACGAAAATGTAGCAATTACCATAAATGCATATTATTAAAGTCTACTGTATTTCAGTGGATCGGTATCGGCAGATACTGCTTTCTGTGATCGGCCTCAAAAATCCTGATCGGATCACCCCTAATGCGAACACTTTATTTTGATGGTGCCCAGTAGACATTATACCCTAAACTAACAAAGTGAGAATTAGTTGATATGTAGTTGCAAATGAATCAGAGTTAGTTCATATGGAGTTGCAAAGCTACTTATAGTTAGTAGAATGGCTATGAATGTCTAGAAGTGGACTATTAAAATAAAGTGTAGCCACATAGATTTGAACGACATGAGGGTAAGTAAATGACAACAGAACTTTCATTTTTGGTTGAACTATCCCTGGATGAGGTAGGTGATGCTCACTGGCAGCATAGCTTCAGCCCACTCTCCATGTCCTCTCTGGAGTAGTTTGATGCGGTCAATGTCATAGCAGATCTGGACCAAGTCTCCCACCATGAACTGAGAACTGCCTCCCTCAGCACCAGCCGCCACCTCTCCACTACGTACAACGTTTGCCTTTGTGAGCACCGCTGGGTTAAATGTCCACCTAGAACACACAGAAAGGTTCGGTGTTCAATTCAGCACAAAGGTTAAGTCACAAACCTTCAACAACAGTAGTTAAAATTGTTACATTTCAAAAAATGAGATTTCCTGACTATTATTTCAAATGTCAGGCTTTACAGGGTTAATATTGTTATATTGCTTACTTTGTGATTTTGTTTAAGCAGTTTCATACTACTAAGAGGCCTAATGGGAATGTTATGGTCTTATGTAATATCAATTTAGGTCTTGATACACTGATTTACCAATTCAGAAACATAGCTTCTTTTGGATTTGTAGACTGTTTATATCTAAAGTTGAAATTTTTATGTATAATCTATTAATCAACATTAATAATATGTATAATGATTTGTCATAATTGTGAAGACAGTGACTGTCGTGCACTGAAACAAAGCCAAAAAAAAAGACATTTAAGATAATATATAAAGTGTGACTGACCTGTTTCCACTAGGATACTGCACAACGATGTCATGGTCTTCATCAATGCCGCACACAGTGCCTGTGGTGGTGAGCGTTTCAAACATGCCATCAGTCCAGCCTCCGTGCCCATGCTGCAGCGACTGAACGATCTCCAGGTCCAAATCAATGTTGACCAAGTCTCCAATCTGCAGGCCTCCTGGGTTCCTGTTTCCATTCTGCTCACCTACAGAAAGTCACAGGTTAAAAATTGAGACGATCTAGCGAGCAATAGAATGACTTCTCACGGTCATCTATTGCGCTAACCATTTTTAAATGCAAATACTCTTTAATAAAATAAGAAAAAACAAATAAGCAGTAGTGCAAGAAGACAAGAAAGACTCAATTTGATGTTCACATGTTGTCAAAATTGAAGTTCTCTGTGCGCACACAAAAAGCGACGTGCGAGTACCAAACTGAATTTTCTTTGGCTTCTTTTTGGACTTGAATAGCTGAACATTGCTTGATTGTTTTAACTGACAAGACTTAAAAAACAAGTCCTTACTGTCAGGCCCGGTTTCGTATATTGCCTTGTAAAAAGTTTAAAGGCATTTAAAGCATTTTTCAAGTACCTCTTCATAAACACAACTGTTTCCAAGGGTTTTCCAATACTTACATTTCAAAAACCTTGTAAATATAAATTTATGTCGTATATTTTTATATCATACACCAACCCCCTCAATTTGCTTGACTTAAGCTTTGTATGCATTTGTCTGCATTACAGTGAATTTCAAATGCTTTTGGTTAAGAGTTAAAGGGTTAGTTCACCCAAAAATGAAAATTCTGTCATTAATTACTCACCCTCATGTCGTTCCAAACCTGTAAGACCTTCGTTCATCTTCGGAACACAAATTAAGATATTTTTGATGGAATCTGAGAGCTGTCTGACCCTGCATAGACAGCAATACAACTGAAATGTTCCCAAGTCCAGAAACATAGCAAGGAGATCTGTAAAATAATCCATGTGACATCAGTGGTTCATCCTCAATTATACGAAGCAACGAGAATAATTTGTGCGCAAAAGAAAAAGAAAAAAAAAACGACTTTATTCAACAATTCGTCTCCTCCGCATCACCCTGGTGCCATTTTGGAGAATATCTGCTGGATATCCGCATGGATTATTTTACAGATCTCCATGCTACGTTTCTGGACTTGGGAACATTTCAGTTGTATTGCTGTCTATGCAGGGTCAGACAGCTCTCAGATTCCATCAAAAATATCTTAATTTGTGTTCCGAAGATGAACGAAGGTCTTATGGGTTTGGAACGACATGAGGGTGAGTAATTAATGACAGAATTTTCATTTTTGGGTGAACTATCCCTTTAAGTGAACTTCAACAGATAGCCCTTGCTCAGTGAGTATGGAGCAGCAAACACTGCGTAGGGACTCTCTAAGGCTACATTTACATGACAACAGTGTAGTCAAAAACGGAAAAGTTTTTCCCTTGCGTTTTTAAAAAGTTTCACGTATACATGACAACGTTTTCAAAACGATTCGCGTTTACACATCCGCGAAAACGGCCAAAAACGCTGTATTACGTATGCCAGGCCAGTAGTTGGCGCTGTCACCTAAGTAAACAGTACCTGTAGGGAAGTGAAGATTATATGATGTATATGATGCGTCTCCGCTGTTGGTTGTAATATTGGTGAAGTAAATCCACACTTTGCTGAAGAAGCGTTAGCAAACTCTTGAGCAGCAACAGCACTACCATATACTCCGCCATTGTGGTGTATGTTTATTCGCGCTTGCCTTTAAAATCGACACGTACTGCGCATGTCTACATACCTAACAAGTACTACGCACGCGCATGACGTCACCGTTTTCAAAGATTCCCGTATTGGGGGTTTACACGGAAACGATAACGGTGCAATTTTCAAAAACGTGCACTTTGAAACCCGTTTTCAAAAATATGCGTTTTCAGTCCCCAAAACCCAGTTGTCATGTAAACGAAAAGGCAAAACGCATAAAAAGCTTCCTGTTTTTGGCTGAAAACGTCGTGTAAATGGCCCCTAAATTGTAAAGCACAAGACGTTGTGCTTCGCTTTGAGTGCTCAGAAAAGCGCTATATAAATGTAATTAATTAATTAATTAATTAAGTTGACTTTCTTCTTGTATAGAACCTAACGGTAATGGCTTGGATAGCAAGGAGTCAATTATGGACTGGGGCCAAAAGAGCTTTTAAACAGGAATGTGTCACTGTAGCCATGCATATTTGAAGATCAGCCCCACCATACCATCTAGTGCTGACACCTAGTGGAGGCATCTCATACAATACACTCATACAATTAGGATGCAATAGAGTACTTCACTTGACCTACGAGGCTTAAACCCCTTTATAACTAAAATATATTCATGTTAAATATTATAAGCCTACTAGTAGGACACATCTGGAAGGCTTACCCAACACTGGACAGTGGTCTCTGTAAAAAGTGCCTCCTTTGGCATCTTGCACACACTTCAAATCAGACTAAAAAAAAGAAAAAAGACAATTAATTATAACAGATTTGTTAAAAAAATGTTTTTGAATCCCTAACCACAAAAGTCTAAACATTGTAACAGTCTCTGATACAGTTGTCTGCATTTCCTCCTCTTTATCCAAATCTAATTAATAATTCCAGTGGCAGATGGCTGCGCACACCCTTCGGATATATTGCAATCACAGACAAAAGCCGTTGCCCAACCACAAAATGATTGGCTGAAATTCAGACGTCGCAGAAAGTCTAACAGCCAATGAGTGGGCGGCCTAGCACTTCAATAACTGAGGCACGCTTTCTGCAGACCACACCCCCTGCTCTCTTTGCCTTTGGTCTTCATGTTGAATCTCGCTCTCTTGTGAAGAGACAGAAAGAGAACAGATTTCTTTTATCATGCAGATAGCTCATCCAGCTGCCCCTCACAATGGCTGCCCTGCACATGGCTCTTATAAAGAAGGCCAGCTTATGGGATGATTTGTCTGTGTGGTGCAGTGCATGTAGAAGGGGGGTGGGTAGCAACACAAAGGCCAGTTAACTGCAGTCTTTTGTGTATGTGCATAGTGATGGGGGTGGCTCACCATGCCCTCGAATCCCACTCGGTAGAGGTTCTTGGCCCCGTTGTCCCAGAGGATGTAGGCTGCGCTGTGGGGGCTGGCAGCACTCCAGTCCTGGATCTCCGTCACCTGAAACATAGGAGGACAGTGAGGGAGACTTACGTCAAAGACTTACTGAACATCTTTCACTTTAGTCACATAACTAAAGCACTCTACGGTCTGATTAATTCAGCTAGCAAACACAATATTCAAGGGCACAAGATTTTAGGGACCACGGACATCCCAATAAACCTTGTGTGAAATGAAAAAATTGCATTATAAAAACTAATTAACATCTTAAAGGTCAGTCCTTTGCAAAAATAAATAAAAGGTTTGCCACTAAATGGTACGTATATAGTTAGTCAGAGTGGCTTGTCTTGGACTAGACTTTAAAGTCTAGATGAAACGGTAGTTACACAGCTAAATGCAACAGCTACAGTTAAATGCAAGCTTGCAGGGGCCGGGTTTGTCACCAGAGTTTTTTTTTTTTTTACTGGAGGGTTTCATTATGACAAATAAAGTAAACAGTATGAGATGAAAACATTTTTTATAATGGAAACACATGCACAAAAGAATTGTTTACATTACAAGGCTCGAAATTGCGACCATTTTAGTCGCATATGCTCCCTAAATTTAATGTGTGCGACCTCAAAATATATTTGGGAGCATTTGTGCGAGTGCAAATAATTGTTGAGGTGCGACCTGTTTTCATTTCTTTACAAAACGTTGGCTAATTACAGCATAGTATGTGCCTGCTGTGAGCTCATACAGTGACTGGTCCACCATTCTATCACAATCAATTAAACTTAATCTTTACGTTCTTACGTTTAAAGCAGATTTTAGGCTGGTTAATATTAGCCGACACTAGGCACGTCAATTTCGCAAAAACGCCCATATATCACAAAAATGTTTTTACGCTCACATGAGGTGGTTTTTCAGGCAATGCGAAAAAGGAATAATTCACAAAACTGCAATGGAAACTTTTTTTTCCCCCCACATTTACAGGTCACATGGCATATGTAAAAAGTCATATTATCATTCTTCAATGTACTATAACCTCCAAGAAACACTTAATACGTGGCCGCTCTCCAGTATAAGGGGCTTTCCCTAATGTTAATGCTTAGACAATTTACACTGCACACGTCTGCGGTGCAGTGTGGCTCTGATATGGCCACTGAAGCTGATTGCGGCCACTCTAACGTGAGTCAATGCAGGCGCGTTTCCATTACCCTTCAAATTGCGCAAATTGAAATTGCGAATTGAAAATACGCCTAATGGAAACACGTCAATTTCGCAAAAACGCCCATATATCGCAAAAAAGTTTTTACGCTCGCATGAGGTGGTTTTTCAGGCAATGCGAAAAAGGAATAAATCGCAAAACTGCAATGGAAACGTTTTTTTCGCATTTACAGGTCAAATGGCTAATGTAAAAATCATATGATAATTTTTCAATGTACTATAACCTCCAAAAAACACTTTATACGTGGCCGGTCTCCAGTAAAAGGGGCTTTCCTACCATTAATGCTTAGACAATTTAGTGGCTCTGATACGGCCACTGAAGCTGATTACGGCCACGGTGCTTGTGTTTATTCCAGAATCCAGCCGCGCCAAGCACGTTTCTGAAGCGGCTCTCTGTGCTGCTTCTGTAAAGATACACACATACACCTCCTTTGGATAAATATAGCCAAAATCCCACCAAAATCCATTGCCATGACTTATCGCGAGAGGCAAAAGGTTACGTTTAAGTCTCGTAACATTGGTTAATGGAAATGCCGTCATTTCGCAATACTTTTTTATCGACATTTATAAAATATCGCCAAAGTTTTGCGCAAATCTGTAATGGAAACGCGCCTAATCACTAGGGATGCTCCGATCTGCCTTTTTCACCTCCGATACCGATTCTGATACCTAGGGTTCAGTATTGGCCGATACCGATACGATACCAGTGAAGTTTTTTTTTTTTCCATTTAAATAAATGTAGAATTTATATATCTCTGTGTGTGGAACTGATAATCATTCTTTCAATTTACTAAATACAGACTACTTCATTATAAAGAAAAATAAACAATAAATATGAAAGAATATATGTATATGCATAATCTATGACAAAAATATATCAAACTAGGTTAGTGGATAATTCGGCAACAACCATGAATGTATTTTTTATATAAGTATATACTATAAAATTCAAATACATTTCTTTTAAAAGTATAGCATATTTTTTAATAAGGCAACAACATATGATAGATTCGATAGGACAAAACAAATACAGTGCGGCACGAAGCGCTTACAATATGCGCATCCGGTGTAGAATGTGCAGAATGATGCGCTTGAAGCAACACAGAGTCACAGCATGCAGCGCTTTGCATTAAAAAGTGCAAAGCACAAAGGGAAGATAAATTGATGCGTAGTGTATTATATCTGTGTAACAGTTATTGAGCCTTTCTTTTAACAGTTTTATATTTCAGTTACTGTGTGCGTTAAAAACTATTTATAGTCTTTTCTACGCCTGTGTTTTGTTCTCACAGACAAAAAACAACATTAAACTCCGGCAAGAAGATAAAGTCCTTTTTGCAAAATCATAGACATTTATTTACAAATCAAGTATAATAATGGGAACACAGAATGGTCTTGGAGAGAGCTTTACCGAGCTGACTGTCGTGTCGTTTAATTGGCAGTCTCTTTGGATTTGAGACTTTAGTCTTTGCAACTTTACAGATCTTCTTTATGCACCAAGAGCTTGTAACACTCCAAAGAGAAAGGAAAAATTGAAATCGCATCATATGACCCCTTTAAGCTATCATATGGCTTCAGAAGTAGGCTAACACAGAATAATACGCACAACCTCGGATTTGGATCAGCCCTCTTTGACCGATACCCGATCCGACAAAAAAAATGGCAGTATCAGAGCCGATACCCGATATGAATATCTGATCAGCGCATCCCTACTACTCACTCCCTTTCACTGCGCTCCGTTGTCACGTGACAGGGAGCTAACTAGTGCGGAAAATGTAAAGAGATGAAGAGAGAAGATGAAAAGAACACTGTTAAACAGGGCTCTCACATTAACACTTGAGTTTTTATATTTATAACATATGATACAGTTAAGTAACATTACACAACCAAGAATGCCGTTTTCCCGAATATCCTGAATAAAAACATCAAGATTGAAAATGTGACACTGATTTCATACAATAGTTCAGTAAACTGTAAAAAGTAGTTAAAATTAAATCACTTACATTTTATACACAATATTATCTGTTTTTGTTCTGTTTCAGCAGCGAAAATGGTTCCAAACAAAGATCACTGCAGAACTATGGCGCATTTCACTAGAACACAATCGTGTTTTCATTACTGAATGATTCAGCGTTTTGAACGAATCGGTTGAGTCAAAGATTCAATGACCCATTCCTAAACAGCTACCTCTTTCATGAATGAATCATCTGTTTGAACGAATCGTTTGAATTAATGTCTTAAAGACTCACTCATTAAGACGGTCAGACGGTCACTTGCCGCCACCTACTGGTGGTTTAGTTTAATGTTTAAAAGTATCATTAAAAATATAATTCTTTCCTACATTTATTATATAAATTTTTTTAAAAACATATATACAACATATACAAATTTAAGAATTTAAATTAATAGATGCACACATTTAATAAGATTAGAGAAAAAAAAAATGCCCATGGGTAATTATTACAAATATGCAGATTTAAATGTCAAAGCTGATAGAACACCAATGAGAATATTGCTTCAGAATAAATTATATATACAACACAAATCCTATGCATTCCGGAAAAGCGACTTTTACTTGGAAAAGTGAATGACAA
>NW_015560618.1:212787-233767 GCF_001515605.1 Sinocyclocheilus anshuiensis | reverse complement strand
TAGTGTGTTTTCATCATGTCGAGAAGAAGCTGTGTTGAAGGATACCACAGATATACAATTCGAACCTTTTGTTGTGTGCATGTCATTTTACCAAGGACTGCTTCTCTAATCTTGGCTTTTATCTTCGTCGGCTTCTAATCTTCTTTATTTGTACTAACAAGCTCTCCGAACCACAACCTGTAAGTACGATTGATACGTTCATTTTCAATTTTCAATTGAGTGCTCAAAATATCAAGTTGTTTTGCTAATATGTGATGTATACCTAGTTAGGTTTCCAGTTTCCAGGTAAAGCACGATATTACTGTCTTCTGATAATTCGCTGTGAACCCACTATTTCCTAGGAATGTGTCGATTAATGTAGACTGACGTTGTTCTAATAATTACTTCGTTTAATAATAAAGAATGTAGTGTAACGCACAGACTTTATAATCATTGTGAAATTGCTGTTTATTTTGCTGCACCGGCAGTTATAGGGTTAATGTGGGAGAGACGAGCGAGTTAGTAATTCAGTGATTTTTTACTAACTCAAAAGTTAGTGTGATACAGCTGTTCTGTGTTCTGATTAAAAGTTAAGACACAGAGCGTCTTTTGTCTGTCGTTCTTCAAACATTACTGTAGACATATTTTGGTTTACAAACTGTAACGTTATCGTTTCATCCATTCGTCACGTTAGCACTCGGCTAACGTATCCACCATTATCGTTTTAAGTGTTCACAGTTTAGCAGCTAAACTTTAGCTGTGGGCACGATTCGCTTGCGTAAGTGTTTTTGTATTTTATGCCATTATTTTAAGAACGGATTGAAGCACTATATTATTGTTTTATGTAAAGGTGCTTTGTTTGCTCCGAACTTGCTTGTTGGAATGAATCGTTTCGAAATCATTGGCAAATGACTCTAATTTTAAATGTATATTCTGAGAAAATTACAATGTTTTCTGGCCTTAGATGCATTTAAACCTATTGTATAGGGCTCCAACACAATATTAGGACACTTTAAAATACCATATGACCTGCTCTTTAAAGTTACAAAAGTTAAAAGCATCATTTTTGTGTGAATTTGTCCATTTAAACACAATACTTCAGAGAGAGAGCTTAATATTTGTGCGCGTTCTGAGGCTTCGGATGAGTGCACACTCAAATCTTCTCACTGCACGCGCGAGTTCGTGTCCTCTGGCTCTTAAATGTTTAAACTGACAAAGCTTAAACCTCCTAACTTTTTGAAGTTGGGAGCACCAGTGCTACCAAGTAAAAAGTTAATTTCGAGCCCTCGAGCCCTTAACGGTTAACAATCGGTTAACGAGCATCAGCTGTCGGTTAAATAACCGAAATGAACATCCCTAATTCAAAGACCAAATTAATAGTTGACTTGTACAGTACCATCTGGCATCACTCTTCGCTCAAATCATGGCATTAAAAATACAGGTGTTGAACTTATGGGAAAGGTTTACACGTTTTCCGCAGTTTGAAACACTGACTGAGCGTTTTACATGAGACATTTCAGTAAGCTGTACTGTAGGCTCTCTTATAAAATATCCTACCTTTTGATGTAATTCGTGTTGATTAGCAGCAAACTGCCTTAAAGTATACAAAAATTAGTTTCTTAGTAGGACAACATTTAAATATATTTAAAAAATGCTGTTCCCTATTTGGTTTTGCAGGTAAGTCAATAAGCGAAAGAGAAGCAGTGATTTATTTTTCTACAGCAATAGAGACCTAAATAAATCTATTTGGCTAAAGGCTAAATATGAACAGTGATTAGCCTCATACAACACTAGAATACAATACATGTGAATAGACATCTAGTCTAGGGCTGCACGATATATCGAAATATCGCAAATGTAAATATCGCAATATGCGTATCGCAATGGCGTGAGATATCATTCTCATTTTAATAATAGGCTACTTAAATCAAAACGTCAAAGTTCAAAGTTTTAGTTAGACGCATATAGCGGAGAATTGCTTGATGTTAAAAAGAGTTATTAAGTGCAATAAGTTGCAGAAAACAACTCTTTGCCGTCTCGTCTTGCTGTCTGACTCACACCTGAAGCGCGCGCACAAGGCGCATCTCGCACAGCGTATCTTCAGTTCTGCCGCACACATGCAAAGCGCGCGCACATTTTTTTTTACTGACTGTTCACTTGCCTTTAATCATGTTTGAACTTTCTCAGACTATAGTTTTTGCTGTGGTATATGAAGAAGTACTTAAAGTGTGTGGAAAGCAAAGTTACAATGATATAAAATTAGTGTCATACATTTTTTTGTTTGTATGTTCACATTGATGTTAAATTACATTTTCTGATGTGAGACATTACTTTTTAAGTAATGCTAAAACACTGCTGGTCACTTTCAGAAGTTATAGTGATTCTTTATTTTCCAAGAAAGAATGTGAAACAAATTGGTTATATGATTTTCATTTTTAAATATTTTAAAATATCATTTAAATAGATTTTACACACTTTAAGCAATATCGCATCGCATATCGAATACCGCATTTTTTAACAAGGTATCGCATATCGCATTTTTCTTCAATATCGCACAGCCCTAATCTAGTCTATTCAGATATCACTGAATAGACTAAAAAAGCAGGGACTATAGGTAGGGTAAAAACTTATTAAATTGTTTTTAAACTGCACAAGTGTGTCAATAACTGGCAACTCATTTTAACTGAATGTTGCATAATTGGGGCTTTGCATCAAAAGTGTAAAAACTGGAATCAAACCAGCAGTCTCTGCACTTGTGGTGTAGGCCCTATTTTAAATTATGATGCTACATTTATTATGTTTTTAATAATGCCGGTTTACAATAATGTAGCTTTAAAAAGTTTGTATATAATGTGGTTACAAGGAAACTTTCACTGTTAATTTTCTGCGCAATTCTGCAACTTTGTTTCACAACACTTTTTAAGTTACTGCTAATGTAGGATGGATCACTTATGTTGCATGATGCAAGTTAAATGAATACATGTAAAATAATAATGCCTTGGTGCCATCTAATTTTGCTTCAGTGAACATGAAAGAGCATAACATAGCTGTATCTACGTGATAGGGGGAGTGTTTTTCATCTAATAAATGATGAGTAAAGAAAAGCGAGCATAACCAAACATGTTGAGGCATTACCTTCCCTCTTCTTCCATTCCCACCATCCTGATCCTCCCACTGCCAATCCACTCCTCGCACCACCCGTCCTCCTGCAAAGATGCCCCGGGCTGTGATCTTTTTTGACTTGCGTCGAGATTCCAAAAGAACTCTGTGCAAACACATAAAAGTATGTTACAAATCCCAAAGCAGTTTCAGATCATATGCTTTGGATTATAAAAGTATAAGCTTTTCAAAAAGAAAAAGTCATATTAAAAATGATTGCTAAATATTAGAGGTGGAGAAGTAACTTCCTGAAATGCTGTAGCTAACAAACAAGATCCCACTGTAGGCTTGTCAATTTATATTGTTTAGTTTTCTTTGAAACTCAAAGGTTACGCAAAACCTGCAGAATAAAAAGGATAATCCTGGATCTTTTTTTTTTTTTTTTTTTTTTTTTTTTTTAAATCGCTTAGTTTTTGTTTCTAGAGGAGAAGCTAGTCTCCCATCTGGAAGCTGCCCCATGCTGAACCACAGCAGTTAGTTTCTGATCCTCCAGCTTTGCTGACATGTGTTCATTTTTCTTCTCTGTGCGCCCCTAACTAACTGCTTATCTCAATACAAAACATGACATTCCCAAAACATATTTAGGTTATGCAGGCTGTGTTTGAGACAGCAAACTTCCGTTAAAAAAATCTGTAAAATACTAAAGAGACTTGCAAAAAAAATAAAAATAAAAGAATTGTGCATAAAATTATCACGTGTACCCTAAAGCAGCTGGAAACCACAGCAGGAGACAGCAGCTGCCAAGGGAAAAAGGCCTGGCTTCATCACTGTCTTTGTGTGTTGTACTTCACTAACCATTCTCACTAGGGAAAAAGAGTCACACTTAGTTGAAAGGAGACCAGCTGTTGAGCTGACCTATTGTTTCTTTGAGCTCATGTTGAGGGCAGTTATGGGTGGCTGCCACGAGAGACGTCTAAACAACTGCTAGACTTCTTAATTGCCTTACCATATGGAGACAGTGAAGGAGACGTTACTCAAGCCAGTAAAAAGTAACAGAACGCAACTCTAAAAACAAAACAGCAGCTCTATTTTCATATTCCATGCAAGAACGTTTACTAGGTAAACAAGATCAGCTGTATTACCAATTCATGTATACCTTATAAAATCTGTCTGGCAACTAGTAAACATAAACATGTCTAATATATTCTGATCAGACCCACATTAACCACAGTTCATACTAAGCAGAAATAGGAGAGCACAAATTTCCTGTTTTATGATCACGACAGACTTTCAACCTATCGACAATTCAATGAACCTTGATGCATCTTCGCATATACTTTGGTGAAAGAAACAGGCCATTTTATATTATGCACACACACAAGTGAGCACACTCCCACTAGTATTTGTAAATATTAAGCCGCAAAACGACTATTTGCGGTGATTTTAGCGTCTGCCGTCTCACTAAATGAGGACATAAATACATGAAAAACATCTCCAGATCTGCTCTGAGAGTCACTTCATGAGCATTTGACCGTTTCAATTGAGTAAAACTATCCTCATATCATATACACACAGAAATGTAAAGGTATTCACGGCAACCCGTCAAAATAAAAGTTTGGTTTAACTTGAAGGCATTGCGGCAGAAATATATTACTATTGTTCAGTAGAATGCAAGTAATGGGCTGCTACTACTACTAAAATTATTAAAACCTTATTTTTAAGGAATAATCATACAATATTTGTTCAATGTTTTAATTGTAATATTAAATTACCTTTATTTTCCAAAAAAATTGCAAATAACAGCACAAAAGAAAGAAGGTCATGGATTGCTAAACACAGGATATCCAAATTTAAATTTAAATTTGGAAATGAACATTTTTGTACAAACTAGGCACAGGTAGACGTGACAAAGTACAATAACCCTACATTTAAAAACCAAATAAAACAAGACCAATGGGCCAGCTTTAAAGTCATGCACTATACAATTCAAATCTAAAGTAGCTTGTATTTAGACATAGATATAAATCGGCCACATTGATGGACATGGTGACCAATGACGCAAACTGCTCTGTACTATTAAAGGCTGGTATTCCCACTGAGCTCCAGGAAGCAGAGGAGTGGTCTACCTGTCGCCAGGCAACAACAGCCTATAACTGAAGGATATGTTGCATGATGGGTCTGAAACTGGTCAGAGAACTACCTTACCCACAGAGGGAATAATGCCAAGGAGTCAAGACCACAGGGAGAAAACTCACCTCTCACTACCAGGAGTGGTGATGCGGTAGAACCTGTGGCGCAGGTGGTGCTTATCACCATGGTAACAGGTGGTGCAGAGGTCATAGTTGGTGCACTCTGCACATTTCCATCGGATCCCAATGATGGGCTGCTGCCGACAGGTGTCACACATGGTGCCATCATGCTTGATTCCTGTAAAATGGTAATTACACGCATATGACACAGGAGTTGACGTCCACCTGCATTGAGTCAACTAAAGTTTGCTCTTTCTCTCTCTCTCTCTCTCTCTATATATATATATATAACCACGTTCATATTCGCGCGATTTTTTGCACAACTCGTCAGTGAACAACGGCTCTGTGTAGTTAATGCTGCTCAATGTGAAAGCCCGCAGGTGATGGAGATTTACCGCTGATTACAGAACCGGATTTCTGACAAGATGCGCATTAAATATCGCATGCGATTTATCGTGCAGCCCTAGTTCGACCTAAACAAGCTCGGTCTTGTTTAGATCAGGCGACAGATGCACTGATACTACACTAGGTTAAAGAGTCTCACCTGTGGGCGCACTGTCTAAAATCCTCACATCATAAGCCCCGGAGCAGCGGTAATTGGCGGCGGTGCCGTTATCCCACACTACCACCACTTCCTCTGGGCTCTCAAAACTCCTGACGGTGCCGAGGTGCCCTTCTCCTCCGTCCTGTTTACCCCACTTCCAGTCAGGCCCGCGGATAACTCGAGCACCCACTCCTTCCATCATGACTCGGTTATTCCTACCGGTGGTCATTTACGAGCAAATGTTGCAATAAAAGTGACTTTTAGCTAGCCGTCAAGCCAGCTCAGAAAACGTGAGGTTTTAAATTACGTTAACTGATTCGTCTCGTCTTACATCTGGGTCAACGGCAAGTGAAGGAGGGCAATTTAGCTGTATGGACAAGTAAAGGGATGACCTAGTTTTCTTAAGTCACACAATTAATTATCTATTGATATCCTGACGGCAGAATTTAACTGAAGTATTAAGAAATGTGCAAGTTAGCAACACATAAATGTAACGTTACGTCGTTTTCGTGAAATATCTCTTACGGAGAAGAGTTAGCAAATTTAGGTTGTAATGATCATTTATTCTGGACACAATTTTGTGGTAAATTTGGAAAACGGTTACATTTCAGTCTCTAACGGCTGGTTTTTAGCAAAGGCTATAGCTAGCCTTACTAAAGTTGTAAGCTGTTACTTGACGTTAGCAAAATTGCAACAAAGACTTATGATTTAGAAAAAAACAACCGTCGTTTTTATCGCGAGATGTAAAAATGGTTTGTGAACTTTGCTGTGCGTTCAACAGATGGTCCAACTTTGCGTGACGCGATTCAGAATGTCTGCGCGAGCTGCTTGTTCGTGAAAAGCTTCTGCAAAAAGCAGCTCAAGCTTCCCGTGCAACTAAGCCAGTTTCAGCAAGGCGTCCCGGTTTTTAATAAATGGCAGTGTAATATCTGAATGAATGGCTGTAGATGAAGTAATCGCAGTTCTTCATGCCCGAAACAAATGCACGCACGGGTCTGTAAACAGCAGCCACTTCGCCACGGATGAGGAGACCTTTGTTAGTGCTTTCCCAAGAATTCCACCAGCAGAACTTAATATTTCCTTGCCAAAAAGATTCGGAGATAATTTCTGAAAGATATCCTTAAAGCCGACCTTTAAGCCCAGGTAATATCAAAGAATTGGTGAAAATACGGTCTTGAGCAATGTTTCATTGAGGTGCAACTCAATACGAACGCGTCGCCATTATTGTCGATCAGAGCTCGAGCCAGTGGAGGTGGGACTGTTTGCGATCCAAGCAGTTCCCGTGGCGTAAAATGACGTCACACCAGGATTTAAAGTGAGCAGAGCCCAGACACAAAATTCTTGTGTGGAATCTGGCTGTATATTATCTGTCTGATTGTATTATATCACGCCTAATCTTTACTATGTATCTCAATATTTGTCATTAATTATTATATACATACTCAAAATGTATATAATACTCAAAAAAAATGTTGTTGTTTACATTTACATTTAATCATTTAGTAGAAGCTTTTATCCAAATGAGAATAATAGAAGCAATCAGACCAACAAGCTGCCTGGGACCTGGGAAGTCTTAGTTAGTCTAGCACAGTACACATAGGAACGTTTTTTTTTAATTAATAAATTAGAGAAATAGGTGAGTGCTACGTCAGGTTTTATGTTCTGTATGGAACACGTTTTTAAGTGACAAAGTGACATGTGGCCAAGTATGGTGACCCATACTCGGAATTAGTGCTCTGCATTTATCTCATCCGAAGTGCACACACACAGCAGTGAACACACACACACAGAGCAGTGGGCAGCCATTTATGCTGCGGCACCCAGGGAGCAGTTGGGGTTTCAGTGCCTTGCTCAAGGGCACCTCAGTCGTGGTATTAAAGGTGGGAGAGAGCGCTGTACATTCACTCCCCCCACCTACATTCCCTGCCGGTGCGAGACTCGAACCCACAACCTTTGGGTTATGAGTGCGACTCTCTAACCATTAGGCCACGACTTCCTTTAATATTATATATTAAGCCAAACTTATAAGTAATTATTAATAATGATGAAAGATTATAAAAATTCAATAAAAAATAAAAAATGTTGTTATTTATTTATTTATGTTTCATTTCTGAAGGCTTGGACCTCCAATTCTTCTCAAAGTAATAAAAGTAGTGAAAAGGTTCTGCAGCACTGAGAGGACTATTAAGACCTCAATGTTATAGTCTGTCTTTTTATTTATTTATTTATTTATCCACCTTATTTTTCCGGTCTGGGCTGCTTCTACACTGAAGCAGCACTCACTTGGATGGACTGTTCTCATTGAGCATGAGAAAGTATCCCCGCCCCTTGTGCTCTCCCATTTCCTTCCTCCTAGGAGACAAAACAGGGTCAGAGTCAGTGGAATGAGCAGACGGGTCCGAGTGAGTTCACGCCAGCACACATCCCACATGCCTCACTCTTCCCCACAGTGAGAGGATTCCCTAGTTCTCTTCTCCCATGAAGATCAGTGCCCCTCATCAGGAGCGAGCAGTCTGGTCTCTTTTGGAGGACCCAAGGAGGATGTTTCTGATGACTTCTGATGTGGAGGAATGGTTGTGCTCCATGGAGGACCCTGGCCCCTTCTGCCAAGAGAACCAGGTGATGTCAGGCCCAGTGTGGACAACGAGCTTAACCACATCCTCTCAAAGGCCTTTGAAGAGCTTGGCTTAGAATGGTCAGCCCCATAAGAGCCTGCCCACAGCTGCCTCGATGAATGGTTCCTGCAAGGGCACCACCAGCAAGCCACCTGCCAGAGACTTGCACCATTCTTTCCGGACGTTCATGAAGAACTTACCAAGTTGTGGTGCCCTCTCTACTCAGCCCACATTAACTCTTCTGCCTTCGCTGTCTTCACCTCCAATGACAGTGCTAAACAAAGAGGTTATGAGAAGCTTCTTCCCTTTGAAGAGGCCGTCACTGTGCATCTCAGCCAAGATGGATGCTTACATTCATATCCAAATAGCCCCTTATCACGACCATTCTTGAGATTCACGTTCAAAGGGGTGACTTACCAATATACAGTCCTTCCATTCAGACTTTCTCTGGCAATGCGAGCCTTTACGAAGTGCATGGCTACAGCCCTCTCCCCTCTGAGACAGAAGGGAGCTCAGTCAGAGCACAAGTGAAAGTGAAGTGGTGTGTGGCCAAGTATGGTGACCCATACTCGGAATTTGTGCTCTGCATTTAAAGTCTGCGTGAACCGGAAGTTGCTGCCGACTTTATTTCAGTGTAGTGACGTATTTCCAGCTGAAACTGAGTATTGAATAGAGGGCGTGGTTTTATTTTTGTGCCCCTCTTCTCGTCTCTCACTCATAGCAAATTAACGGTTGGAGGGGCGTGGTAAAGGATATTCTGCCAAAGCCGTCAAACTGACATCATCAGAGAAGGAATGCCATTCCAGAGCGGAAGCAAATGTTCAGATTTTGATTAAAGATTACCAAGACAAACAATTTTTTTTTCAGCGGATTAACTTTCACAGATTTATTGTTCACATGAAGACTAGCAATGTGAGCTAATAAAGTAAATAAAGTCACTTTAAACATCAAATACTTTTAATTACCGGACGTTTTTGGACTGGTGAAATTCCCCAGTGGGCAGGGCTACTCTGCATGAAGGTGTGGTCACCTTAGAGAATTTTGGCAAAATTTCGTGGTCAAAAAATATCTTTCGCAATAGTATACTGTATCAAGCGATACATAAAACACCACTCACACAGTAGTCATTTGCTGTTGGTCAATGCAGTAAATTCAAGTGAACTTTAACATTAATAAATTCTGTGTGGGGAACTTTTTCGCCCATGCGGAAAATTCACAATTTAGCTGAAATTCAATTCAATTCAAGTTTATTTGTATAGCACTTTTCACGATACAAATCGTTGCAAAGCAGCTGTACAATATATGTTTCTACAATATATTTAGTAGTAGCTTATCAGTGGTGACTATGTCAGTAAATGTACATATGGCAGAAATGTTTGGAAAAATCAATTAAAGACGTAATCAAACAGACTATGAACACTGTTAACACAGTGTTCTGGATCCAAACTGAAGCTTGTGTAAATCCTAGTTACCGGCAGAAACAAATAGAGACATAATTAGCGTAGCTGCTGTTCCAAGTTCCAACCAAGCAAAATTGATTTGTTTAACCCAAGCTAGTACATATTAAACCAAACATTATTAATTATTAATAATTAATAAAGATTTAATACAAAAAATTATTTTATTGTATTTGTATTTCTGTTTGTTTTATAAATACAATATTTATACATTATTTATGTTTTTATGTTTAATTTCTGAAGGTTTGGGCCTCCATATTCTTCTCAAAGTAATAAAAGTAGTGAAAAGGTTCTGCAGCACTGAGAGGACTATTAAGACCTCAATGTTATAGTCTGTCTTTTTATTTATTTATTTATTTATCCACCTTATTTTTCCGGTCTGGGCTGCTTCTACACTGAAGCAGCACTCACTTGGATGGACTGTTCTCATTGAGCATGAGAAAGTATCCCCGCCCCTTGTGCTCTCCCATTTCCTTCCTCCTAGGAGACAAAACAGGGTCAGAGTCAGTGGAATGAGCAGACGGGTCCGAGTGAGTTCACGCCAGCACACATCCCTCACTCTTCACTCTTCCCCACAGTGAGAGGATTCCCTAGTTCTCTTCTCCCATGAAGATCAGTGCCCGGAGCGAGCAGCGAGCAGTCTGGTCTCTTTTGGAGGACCCAAGGAGGATGTTTCTGATGACTTCTGATGTGGAGGAATGGTTGTGCTCCATGGAGGACCCTGGCCCCTTCTGCCAAGAGAACCAGGTGATGTCAGGCCCAGTGTGGACAACGAGCTTAACCACATCCTCTCAAAGGCCTTTGAAGAGCTTGGCTTAGAATGGTCAGCCCCATAAGAGCCTGCCCACAGCTGCCTCAATGAATGGTTCCTGCAAGGGCACCACCAGCAAGCCACCTGCCAGAGACTTGCACCATTCTTTCCGGACGTTCATGAAGAACTTACCAAGTTGTGGTGCCCTCTCTACTCAGCCCACATTAACTCTTCTGCCTTCTCTGTCTTCACCTCCAATGACAGTGCTAAACAAAGAGGTTATGAGAAGCTTCTTCCCTTTGAAAAGGCCGTCACTGTGCATCTCAGCCAAGATGGATGCTTACATTCATATCCAAATAGCCGCTTATCACCGACCATTCTTGTAGCATAGCGTATTTTAGCATACTGTATTTAATATATATAATATACTGCATTTAAAATACATACACATTTACTAACCGAAGACAGATGGACAGGCGCTCCGCAGCTGGGATAGAGCGCCTGTAGTTGGTGTCCTGGAGGGTGATCCTCGCTCCGACGCGGGACAACAGGTCATCAAATTGGGCGCGAGACAGGCGGAAGTACCGCTGAAATCGGCCGTCATCCAGGCGCAGCTCCTGGAGCAAATGATGAAACTCGCCAAACTGGGAACGCCTCCGGAGGGTCTGGTGGACCCAAGTACGGCGACGCTGACCCCTACGCCGCTGTTCTGCTCTCCAGAGCAAATACAAAGCGGTAACTCTCTCGATGAATGCTCGATCAACATCAGCCATCTTGCAAACAGACAACCGCCTAGCACTTGCCCCTCCCACAAGAAGCGGATTTCGCCTCGGACGCGCGTCAATTTCGCTTCAAACGCTTGTTTTTTACGCGCGTCTATTTCGCTCTAGACGCGCGAATGCATTCAAAATGTTCAAGCGGCAAACTAGACGCGGTAGACGCGAATTTGACGCCCTATTCGCGTTTGGTGTGAACGCAGCTTTAGAGGAGCTGAACACGCAGCGCTAAGCATGAGCATGTGATCTGAGTGCTCCATAGATTGGAGAGAATATGAAACATCCACCACAATTTTTTCCACCCCAATCCTTCCCCTTCTCAAATTTCAGACTCATCATCTATGTAAGTTTACTTGACATCCAGTACAGTAGGTGGCGATAATGCTCCTAGGGAGTTATTCGCCATTAAAGAAGAATAAGAAGAAGAAGAAGAGGAGGAGGCTAGTTTCAGTTACAAGAATAACAAACCAGGGAGAACAAGTTAATTTGTTTGGGTCCCAGCGCACATAGGAGTGAAGGGAAATGAAAGAGTGGACAAGGTCGCAAAGAAGGCCTTGAAGAAGGAAAATGTAGAAATGCAAATAAGAATCAGTAAAGCAGAAGTGAAGTGCATAATCTGGTAAAATATTAACCACAAATGGCAAGAAATGTGGGATAATGAGGGGAAAGGGAGACATCTATACCGTATTCAAAAGAGTATCAAAGTATATAAGGTAGAAAGTGGAAACAGGAAAGAGGAAATTGTATTAACAAGATTAAGGCTGGGACACTTGCTCTAAATCATTAAAAATGTTAGGGAAACATCAGACGGGTCTGTGTGAGGAGTGTCAGGAAGAGGAATCAGTGGAGCATGTAATTCTACACTGTAGGAGATACCAGGCAGAGAGAGATAATGGAAAATAATCTGAAGGAGGTAGGGGTGCAGAAATTTACTTTAAAAACAACCCTATGGGTGATAGAGCACAGGAAAGAGAACTATTGGTTTTTTTAAGGGAAACTGGTCTTTATTATAGGATATGATGGGAAGGAAGGGTAATTATTGGGTATTTTGTATTTTTGGAATGTTTTTTTTTCCTCTTCCCCCTCTATCCCTAATTTATAGTAGAAATAGATGGTGAATTTACTTACTGATCCACACTCCGGAACAGAAGGGGGCGGTAATGCACCAATAAGATGAATGCCAACCGCCGTTAAAAAAGAAGAAGAGGCTAGTTGAGCGGAAGAGGACACCGGTGGAGGGCATTACATGTAACTCCAAATCAATAAACTCCCGTTGTCTTCAAGAAATTGTCATCAGCTAATCGGAAATGTTTTCTCTTTCTACTTCCCTTCAGCCACAGGTATCAAATCACTGTCTATATAGGACAGCGGGTTTCATAAATTAACGTGCGCAGACTAGCCGGTTAGCTAGCATATGTAACAAGCAGCACTTAAGATTTGAGCGAATAGTTTTCGAACATCATGCAGAAAAGGCTATGTCATGTTATTAGTCTAGGTTTTTTTTTTTTTGTAATCTCCCTTAAAGTCATGAACATTCAATCCACCACAGTATTTCAAGTGTGCTTAATTCTTTATTATGTTTAATAGCTTCAGTTTTGAAAATTACGTTTTAATAGCCGACTTATATGTCAATGACATTTTGCTAAGAATACGTTCATAGCTTTTATTCATGTATCCTAAAATCAGCCTGACAGTAAATAATATATGCATGCTTTTTAAATAATTAAAAAAATCCCGGCGCCTCATTTATCAACAGTGCGTAAAAAAGGTTCTATATTTTGTCCTTATATTTACACGCATTCCTACATATAAGTACAAGTTGGTAGATCACACGCTTTGCGTGAAACTGTGCGTACGCACTGTTGATAAACGAGGGCCCAAGTTCGTGGGAAATTAAAATATTTTTCATAAGTGATCCCCCCCCCCACACATATCACAAATATGTCTAATATTTTACAGACATTTCAGTCTGTTTTACTGATAGAGTCAGCCAGTCAGCTTTACTGATACTATTGCCTTCTTGATAAATGAGTACACTAACTTTAGATAACATTTTCTGTAACACTTTACTTGAAGGGGTGTGCATAAGACTGACATGACACATGTCATGAATATGAAGGAGGTTTTATGCATGTTTATGACAACTGTCATTAAGTGTCATTCACTCAGTTATGTCATTTTTAATGCAAATATGACATTATTTGACCTAACCCTAACCTAACCCTACCCCTACCCTTACCCCTAACCATGGCCCATAACAAAGACATCTCAAACAATGTCATCTTTGGATTAAAAATTACATAACTGAGCGAATGACATGTAATGACAGTTGTCATAAACATGCATAAAAAAAAACCCTTCATATTCATGACATGTGTCATGTCATGATTATGAAGGTGTCATGTCAGTCTTATGCACACCCCTTCAAGTAAAGTGTAACCAAATTTTCATTATGGGCGAAAATGATGGACAGTTTAATGGGCTTTTTTTTTTGAGAAATGTATAAATCGTTTTCACACAATCAAAAATGTAATGGTTTAACCATTGTTTTTACTCCATGTTTACGTACTCATTGATGTATTATTTACATTGTGGAATTTCACATTTTGAGAGAACACCCCAATATAAATTACATGTTTTAATTAAAGCTGTTATAAAAAAGTAATTCTCAAGACACAAAAGATGAAAAACTTGGTTTGGCTGTTTATCTCCACAGGTAACAGTCCAGCTGAGTCACCTCATCAATGCCCTGCACTCTCTGAAGGGTTCAGTGAGCAGCAATACTTCAGTCAATCACAAACACAGAGAGAACGCATCTGAACAAGATCTGAACTGCACAGAGGTAATTACATTCATCTGTTCACTGATAAATACTGTACACTTGTAGGTTATTGGAACCCTCCCTTTGTCCCCTCTAGTCATTGATTGGAAATGTGGTTATAAAATTGAGCAGTTGAACGTTAGCAGCTTTTAAATGAATGATGCTCTTCTGAATCCTAACCGTGAATGTTTTACTCTTTAAATTCTGCATCTGTGGTGTTGTGCTGGGAAGCCATCACTGACCCTCCGGGATTTAGGATTGGCAGATCTCGGGGTCAGGCAGCTAGATGAGCTGGTGCAGAAGCTTCTGCCTTGTGTTACTCAGCAGGAGTCGCTCTCACAACTGAGGACTGTGCCAAATATCTGGAGGACTTCCCATCTTTCCTCAGATTCGTTCTTTCACAACAAACATGGTGAGGCAAAACAATAATGTTCCTTCACTTTCTCGATACCTGAGCCTATGACATAAATCTTAAACTTTGTTCATTTTCTTTAATTTTGTAATCTTGTTTTTATTCACTTCAAATAATAAAACATACTATATGGTATTTTGATGATTCCATCTCATTGTAATTTGATGAAGTTGTCACTGAAGGTTCCATGTCAGTGTTGCTGTTTATTTAGCACTTTTTCAGCATTTTCCTGTGCCACAAAGAAATGTCAATAATAAAATACACTTCTGTGAATGAGACTACTTAAACCTCCCTCATTAGGACTGTTTTTTGTTACCGATAGTTTAAAGAACTTTTATTTGCGTTTATGCACTCAACAGTTCACTCAATAGTTAATTGCTGCAGCCATCCATCACTGTAATCTTGATTGTTATATAATTGATTGTGCAGATTTCTCATATTGTAAGGCTAAATTTACCACATGTATTAACTGTTTAATTTCTGCTTTCCTGTTCAGGGTTTTCAAGAATGGGCGGTGTTACTCCTGTGTTCTCTAAGCAGAACAAGTCACCTCTCCAAACACTATGTACAGATCTCAAATATTTGCCATGTAAAGTGTACAGTATTTTATTATTCAGTTGTCACACAGTAAACATGCAACTTCATTTGACATGATCTGTGTTTGATATTCATCAAATATTAATCTTTTTTTTTTTCTTTTTCTCAGTGATGGTCCCAAATCGTGGCTTTAAAACTCTGAAGTCCAGAACACGGCGTCTACAGGGAGGCTTTGACAGTTCAGGGGAGCCTGAGGGATTTACACCATCATTTATGAAGGTCACCCACACAGTAATACCGTGCTTTCTTTTAAATGATGTTATGTAGTGTTTATTATTTATGCTTTAAGGTTTTTTAGCACATTGTAAATGTCCTTTGTAAAGAGAGAAGGTTTGTATGGCCATTTTAATTTTAATTTAATTTAATTTAATTTTATGCATTTAGCAGACGCTTTTATCCCAGTGCATTCAGGCTATACATTTTTTACCAGTATGTGTGTTCCCTGGGAATCGAACCCATGACCTTTTGCGCTGCTAACGCAATGCTCTACCACTGAGCAACAGGAGCACAATTTTAATGTTATTTATGTTTTTGTCCACCAGGGTTTCCTTACACGAGACAAAGTGCCAGATGTTGAAACATTGGACAAGCTCCTTAAAAACAAAAACATTCCTGATGGTCAGCATGATGCTTTTAAGACTGGTTTTGCAGAGGGATTCCTAAAAGCACAGGCCCTAACACAGAGAACCCAAGGCAAGTTTTCTTGAGGCTTTCAGTAGACAAAAGCTCCATAAAACCATTTGTGTGAGTTTTGAATATAATGTGACCTTCATACAGTACTGTAAATACCGTAAGTCTGTCTCTCACAGCCTTGTTTTTGCCCTGACTAAGGTCTATTGAATGGAGAAAGTTTCTCAACCTGATGTAATTATTTCCTTTCTCACTTTATTATTGTATTTAAAAAAACATCATATTGTCATCTCCAATAGAATCATTAAGGAGGACACGACTGATACTATTGGTGCTTTTGCTGGTGGGCTTATATGGACTCTCAAAAACACCTTTCTTATCAGGTAAATATTATTTAGAATCTTTGGCATGTATGATTTGTCTCCCTAAATTCCTTATAGCTTATTCCCTGTGTCATGTCTACCAGTGTGAATCTAACATTTTAATCATTAGTAAAAGTTTTGACTTGGATTGAAAACCATTAATGCTCTCTTGGCTGGCATGCCCCTTTTGTGGCTTAGTAAGCTTTGTGTGTAATAACGTGACGGTTCTGCCCTCTATGACGCTGCTCCCATTAAGCGCTGTTGGAAGTGAATGAATTGATTCAGCATTTCGACACCTCCGTAAGGATGCATTTAACTCGACAAAGCAGTCTAATAAAGGATGTATTGATCTTGTGAATTAGCGAATTTTATTATACAAATATTGTTTTAATTGGATGTTAAAGTTTATATGGGAATATTACATGACACGCTGATCCTTTAACAATGCATTGGCGCAAAAAACGCACACCTTTTGGACAAATCTGCCACAAATATTTGGACAAATGTGCCACAAAAGTGCCACAAATACTGCCTAAACAAAATACTGATTTTGTGCACTTTATTTACTGTACCAATATTTTAAATTGGCCTTTGAACTTAGCTTTATTGCATGGCAAAAAAAAGTGTTACCTTGCCAAAGCACTGACAGAGCCCACTGATCTAATGGCGTTGTTGAGCGCTCCAAATGCAAACTTTGCATGCAACAATCAGGCAGCAATTGACAGCACTCTGATCTAGTGGCATACAGGCATCGTCAGATTGACAGCACTCTAGCCCAATAATGTTGGGGGGCGGCAGTCATATTTCAGGGTGACCGTGCCACTCTTTATCACAACCCTGCTAAAAGTGCCAGTACGTGCGCTCATTGGCGCCCCTTCAGCTGGTGGTGCCCTAGGCGACCGCCTAGCTCGCCTATGCCTAGAAACGGCCCTGTGTGTGTGTGTGTGTGTGTGTGTGTGTGTGTACTATAATGTAACCTTTCCGGACAGTGCGATTCCGAACCACATCAGGCCTGGACTCAGCAGTGGACCCTGTCCAGATGAAGAACGTCACCTTTGAGCATGTGAAGGGTGTGGAGGAGGCCAAGAATGAGCTGCAGGAAGTGGTGGAGTTCCTCCGGAACCCACAGAAGTTCACTGCTTTGGGAGGAAAGCTGCCTAAAGGCAAGAGCACACTTTTGCTTGAAAGGCTCCAAGCCAGAACCATTCAAATTAATAGTTACATTTAAATTCTACTGTTGTTTGCTCACCGTCATGTTTTAGCAAACCTGTATGATTTTTCTTTTTTTTTTTAATCTGTGGAATAAACTTTTAAAAAATACTTACAACTACATCTACCTTCACCATCCAGTAGTAGTCTCAAGCTTCAAAAAGGATAAAAAAGACACCATAACAGCAGTCCATATTTCATTTTTTCTTTTCATAGGAATCTTGTTGGTTGGGCCTCCAGGTACAGGAAAGACCCTGTTGGCCCGTGCTGTGGCAGGTGAGGCAGATGTGCCATTCTACTACGCATCTGGCTCAGAGTTCGATGAGATGTTTGTTGGTGTTGGTGCCAGTCGAATCAGAAACCTTTTCAGTGAGTACCTAGCTTGCATAGAGCCATAATTCAAGCCAGATTGTTTATAGATGAGGACATATTATGTGCCTGATTCTGAGTTCAGTGAAAATCAAAAGTGCTCTCCTGTGCCTAATTAGTGAATGAATGATTGTATGCATGTATTAAAGCAGTTCTCCTGCATTTGTTCTCTAGGGGAAGCTAAAGCTAATGCTCCTTGTGTTATCTTCATTGATGAGCTGGATAGTGTTGGAGGAAAGAGGATCGAGTCCCCCATGCACCCCTATTCTAGACAGACAATCAATCAGCTTCTAGCAGAGATGGATGGGTGAGCCGTGCTACTCAGAGTGACTTCATTGCAGTCTGTACTTGAGTGAAAAGTTTGAGTTTCCTTCACTAACTTTTGGTTTTTAACATATGCAGGTTTAAGCCAAATGAAGGTGTCATCATAATTGGAGCAACAAACTTCCCTGAAGCTTTGGATAAGTATGTATATTTCTTTTCGAACATCTAAAGACTAAAGCTTGCTTGTTTTACAATATGCCAAAAGATAATAAGATGTATGTGTTATTGTGAGTTTGTGTGAGTCTTTTGTCAATATAATGTTGTTGATTGGTCAGAAAATCTGAATGCAGTCTTGTTCCCCAGTGCTCTGATCCGGCCAGGCCGTTTTGATATGCAGGTCACTGTCCCCAGACCAGATGTGAAGGGCCGCACTGAAATCCTCAAGTGGTACCTTAAAAAAATTAAAGTAGACAGTGGTAAGTGGTCTGTGAAAGACTAATTTCTTAATGTTGTGAGGTGGTAAAAAAAAAAAGTAATTGTTCTTAAGGATTATTGTATTTTCTGGACATTAGCTGTGGAGGCAGAGGTCATTGCTAGAGGAACGGTGGGGTTCTCTGGAGCCGAGCTGGAGAATCTAGTTAATCAGGCTGCACTAAAGGCAGCTGTCGATAGCAAAGACATGGTGACCATGAAGGAGTTGGAGTTTGCTAAGGACAAAATACTGATGGGTAGGTACCTCTAACTCGGGCTGCATGAAGTACATTTTGTTGCTCATATTAGTCACATTTACCCCTAAATTTCAGATAATGAAATTTTTCCATAGTTCACCGGAAATCATTTTTTGTAGAAACACCAAACCCAAAAATAAAGTTTTAGTAATTAAATTTGGGCAGCTGAAGTCTGTATTCTGTTCAGGGTGTCATATACTATCCTAGTGTGCATAGGGTGTCATAGTAAAGCTGTTTGGCAACAAGACGCCTTTTGATATTTCAACCGAACAGATTTTACATATGACTGTTTTTTTGGTCCAGGGTCACGCAAGTCGCACGGGTATATTTGTAGCAATAGCCAACAATACGTTGTATGGGTCAAAATTATCGATTTTTTGTAAATTTCCTACCGTAAATATATCAAAACTTACTTTTTGATTAGTAAATTGCATTGCTAAGAATTTCATTTGGACAACTTTAAAGGCGATTTTCTCAATATTTAGATTTTTTGCACCTTCAGATTCCAAATTTTTTAAATAGTTGTATCTCAGCCTAATATTGCAAAACATTGTCCTATGACAACAAACCATACATCGTCGGAAAGCTCATTTACTCAGCTTTCAGATGATGTATAAATCTCAATTTCAAAAAAATGTACCCTTATGGCTGGTTTTGTGGTCCAGGGTCACATATTGCTATTCTAGTATCAGTCTTGGTCCTGAAGAAGTCTGTCCATGCTGACATGTTTACCTGTTGCAGCTTATTTACATTGTGTGCATGGAACTGACCATTACAGAAGCACTGATGTTTGGCCTATTAAATCCATTTTGGGTGAAACGGAAAATTTCATTTTTCTGCTGTTTGGGTTGAATATTTTCAGTGGCTGAAATTTTGGTGCATCCCTTGTTTTCCATTGACTTTTCCTTTCTGCAGGGCCGGAACGCAGGAGCGCAGAGATTGACAAGAAGAATAAAGAGATCACAGCGTACCATGAGTCAGGCCATGCTATTATTGCATACTACACCAAAGATGCCATGCCCATAAATAAAGCCACTATTATGCCGAGAGGCCCCACTTTGGGTCATGTGAGTACATTTTAATTGATTATAAGAGTTTCTACTTTGAAAGGGCTCATCTCTTCACACTAGGTGGAAACTGTAAAGTCAGCGTTAGAATTTTTTTGGAGCTACATGCTTATTTTTCAAGTGTGAGACAGTGTGCCAGTATTTTTGTTTTCCTCTCTATAGGTGTCCATGCTCCCAGAAAATGACCGCTGGAGTGAAACTCGTTCTCAACTTCTGGCCCAGATGGACGTCAGCATGGGTGGCCGAGTGGCTGAGGAGCTCATCTTTGGCAGTGAGAATATCACCACTGGTATGTTGCAGTACTGTTTGCTCTGGGGTTGCAGTGTCATTCAAAATGTTTTTTGTATTATTTATAATGAAAGACTAGTATTATTATATTATAGAGTGACCTTGCTGTGAGTGTGTTTATTGTACATCACATTTTGCAAATATGCGAGAAAACAATGCATGAATAATAAATACCGCAAAATGATGCTAATCACTTATTTCTGTTCATCCGTGTAATGTTTTGTTGTTTTTCCTTAGGAGCATCAAGTGATTTTGACAGTGCTACAAAAATAGCCAAACTGATGGTGACCAGATTTGGCATGAGTGAAAAGGTTTGTCATATTTAGCAAATTATTTTTGCTTACTGAATATGTATGCGGTGCAGAAGCAGCACGGACTCATTTTGCTTTCGCACAGGACGCGTTTGCTGTCCGCTCCTGATCCGCGGCTGTTTACCACAAACACAACATTTGTCCATTATTTTGATTTCAAATCCAAACATTGTTTCTGAAAATGCATTTTCAGCATTGTGATTCTCTTTTATCACAGTACAGTAATACAATCTTTCATAGACATATTTACGTTTAAACTCAATAAATATAACTTTGTTTAACTACCACCACGAGTGCCATGTATTATTGCCTTGTTTATCTAAAAGTGCACTTTAACTTTTTAAATCTAGCCAAAAAGCCATGTGTTGACTGTGAAACAGCAGACTTTAATTATATGCATTTATGGTGTAATTACTAAATTTCCGTGTCAATCCATGTTAATTTTTACCGCG
>NW_015560618.1:210250-212742 GCF_001515605.1 Sinocyclocheilus anshuiensis | reverse complement strand
GGACGCGTTTGCAGTCCGCTCCTGATCCGCGGCTGTTTACCACAAACACAACATTTATCCATTATTTTGATTTCAAATCCAAACGTTGTTTCTGAAAATGCTTTTTCAGCATTGTGATTCTCTTTCATCACAGTACAGTAATATAATCTTTCATAGACATATTCACGTTTAAACTCAATAAATATAACTTTGTTTAACTACCACCACGAGTGCCATGTATTATTGCCTTGTTTATCTAAAAGTGCACTTTAACTTTTTAAATCTAGCTAAAAAGCCATGTGTTGACTGTGAAACAGTAGACTTTAATTATTTGCATTTATGGTGTAATTACTAAATTTCCGTGTCAATCCATGTTAATTTTTACCACGAATAATGCGCTGTCACTTTAATTCAGCCCATGCAGCACAGCAGAAATAGATTGCGTGCGGAAACGATCGCAGCATGACTGCTGCAGACGCACCGCTCCTGGAGCACACTGCCGGACCGCAATTGCGTGCAGTGTGAACGCTCTGATCCGTTAACATGGGCGTGGAAAAAATACGCACCACAGACGGAGTGTGTGAACCTGGTGTTACGTTTGTATGCCCGCCCGGTCTGTTCTGTTCTCGTGCTCCATTTAGGCGCGCTGCATTCTGATTGGTTCGGATAGCATACTGTGGGAGGTCGGGGGCGTGGAAAATCGTGCTATAAAGCGCTTAAGAAATTGCGCAAGCTTAAATCGCGATTTTATGACGGTTTCGATTAATCGCACAGCCCTAGATGCATATCATATTGCCTGCTTGTGAACAATGCTGCTTCAAAATACCTTAATAGTCACAGTAAGTTAATACATCAGAGCCCCAGTATGCTATTAGATAAACTTTCTGATAAGAAATTCCAAGTGGCCCAGTAATCAATAAACTTGTGTAGTTTGAGCTCTATTTCACAAGACGTTTTTATACCATTATACCATCTGGAATATTACATGTTCCATGTTATAGGTTTAAATACTTACTCTCTTGCATCAGTTTGATCATACAAAAAACAAAAGGGAGACTAAAATGTGATATTCATTTAAATTTGATATTAGATCTGCATTTCTCGGGTTCCAGTGGTTATTACACTCGGTTTATTCAGCTTTATTCTACATATTATTTATTCATGTACAGTAGCTCTACATCTATGAGTTTACCTTGCCTCCATGTATGTTTGCCTTTTACCCAAGCTCGTTTTAGTTGTGTGTATATACAGTATATATTTATAATTAATAAAATTAAAAACAAGGACATTGTATCATTGTATATAAGTGTATTAGATTGATTTTAGTCTGAGTTCTGCCTGGTTTGTAATTCAAAATTATTTTTCTTTTGAAGCTGTTGCACATTAAATAATGAATGGGAGCTGAACTGAATAAATGAAACATAACTCTGCATAATTGTTATTTTCATGTACTATGATAACTTCTGCATTGCAAGAACATTACCATTATACAAGTAAACAAGTCTAAACTAAATGCTTCATTTTATGAAGAAAATGCAAGTAGTACAAAAGCTGGTGCCAAGTTGGTGTTCTAGATGGTTGCTTACTGGCCCAAATTATAAGTCTGAGCATTTTCACCCAGTTATGTCTCTTTGCTTTGAAAAGGAATTGGCTTTCCTCTAGAAGCCACACAGTTAGAATGACACTGTTTTCATTTTTGATGGAGCTACACATCAAATACTCACACTTCTGACATTTCAAGACTTTCGTTCATCTTTGAAATACAAATGAAGATATTTTTCATGAAATCCAAGATTCCTGTCCCTCCATTTTAAAGTCCATTCACACATTTTGACAGTTCAAAAGGTTCATAAATGGATTGTAAAAGAAATCCACTTTAATTGAGCAGTTTAATTAACATAGGCTTTATTCACGTATTAACGCTGACAAAAGCATATATAATCACATCAAATATGGTAAACAGACTTTCAGTGGAAGAACAGAAGTCACTCGGGTTTAATAAAAATGTTGACGTTGTTACTGTAATTATATTACAGTTACTATGAATTTCAACTACATTACATTTTGCACATTTCTGGGATAATATATGCTGAAAACATTTAAAGGGGTCATATGATGCGATTTCAAGTTTTCCTTTCTCTTTGGAGTGTTACAAGCTGTTCCTGAATAGATAAGATCCCTAAAGTTGCAAAGACTAAAGTCTCAAACCCAAAGAGATACTCTTTATAAAAGTTAAGACTCGTCCACGTCCTCCTAAAACGCCTCGTTTAAACACGCCCCCTCATGTCTACGTCACTGTGTGGGAAGATTTGCATAACACCGCCCAAATGTTTACGCAAAGAAAGAAGGCGTAACTTTGATTCTCGCTGTAGTATTGTTGCCGCCGCACCCATGTCGTGGAGACGCTGTGTGTTTCGTTGTGAAAGTGAAACTACTTTGTTTGGTCTTCCAAAAGAGGACACAACTAGAAATCAGTGGTTAAGTTGTATTTACAACACTGTTCCAGAACAGTT
>NW_015560618.1:209798-210240 GCF_001515605.1 Sinocyclocheilus anshuiensis | reverse complement strand
CCGCCCAACCACATGTGGTTGCCACAAGCCCGCCGGCCGCTCCTTCCTCGAATTTGCCGGCCGTGCCGTTCTCAAGCCCACCGGCCGTTCCTCACTCTAGCCCGCTGTGTGTGACGCTGTGCGTTTCATTGTGACAGCGAAAATACTTTGTTTGGTCTTCCAAAAGAGGACACGACTAGAAATAAGTGGTTAAGTTGTATTTACAACACTGTTCCAGAACAGTTCAACCCAAATATTCAGATGTGTGCAACGCATTTTAAGGAGGATGAGGACTGTTTCCTGGGAGAGTAGCCAACATTGCCGGTGTTCCTGTGAATTCAGTTCCCCTTTTTCCCCTTCCGCACGCATGCTGACCCTATACAGTCTATGACAGTGTTTCCCAACCTTTTTTTAGTCGCGGCACCCTTTGGAAATTTTAACAAACTTGTGGCACCCTACAAAA
>NW_015560618.1:207576-209781 GCF_001515605.1 Sinocyclocheilus anshuiensis | reverse complement strand
TTTACTCAGTGTTTTTTTTATTTTACAGTGGGGTAATTTTGGTGCAGTAGCACGAGATAGCTTGATTTCAAACTTTGAATTGAATAAAAAACGACAAGTAAGCAGTCAGTAATAAAAGAAGAACAAATTAATTTTATTTTTTTAAATTAATAATGATAGCACAAATAAAAAATAACGACAGGCCTTCGAATTAAATAAATTGCTTTTTAGTTTTTCAGATAGGTCTAACAGTAGGGTTAAGATATTTAATTTTAATTTTATTTATTATTTTTTTTAACCAATTATCCAAATAACGTTTAGTCCTAGAAAGCTATTATTATCAGAACACGTGAGCATAACATAGCGGTTAGCAGATCAATGAATGAGAGGGCAGCGTTACCAGAGTTGCCCATATACCACACCATGTTACAACACATTAGGGCTATTGCAGACAGAAACAATACTGTACTACATCGATGTTTCCTGTCGGCTCAATTTTTGAGTGGACTTTGCTGTTCTGATGAGCATGAACGGTATACGAGTGGAGCGACTGAGCGGAGCGCACACACATAGAGCGGGATAATACGCAGAGCGTCACACCACGTGAAAGTGAATCCTGAGCGGTGAACTAATTTTCGGCAGCCGAAATTTCGGTGCATCTCTAATTATTGGCGACATCAGAAATGGATATTATATAATAGATGCTTTTTTGAACATTTTAGCAATTTAAAAATATTAAAAAAGGATTTTTTACACGGCACCCCTGCTCTCGACAGACGGCACCCCGGTTGGGAAACACTGGTCTATGATGCTGACAAATAATGCTGACTCACAGCCTATAAGTACATTTTCATATTTAAAGGATTTGCCACTGACGATTCAAACGCGAGTTTTGAGCAGTGTAGAGTAGCGCTTGTTGTTTGTCGTTTCTCCGATCACAAATGCAGACATGGTTTTATGTTTACGCTGCGCGATGCAACGCAACACGTAAAAAGACAGTATAATTAATTATAACCAGTAATTATGTCCCCACTGGATGCAACAAATGCCTCGTTTATAATGGGTTTTATTAGTTTTGTCTCGTCGCTCCGGCCGGGACATGGCATCACAGTATGTTAAGGGGCGTAACATTTCCTTCACACGCTTGAGGTATTTGGCCAATCACAACGCACTGGATAGCTGGCCAATCAGAGCACACCTCGCTTTTCAGAACGATGAGCTTTGTAAACATTGACGCGTTTCAGAAAGGCGGGGTATAGAGGAAACACAATAATGTTGTTAATAACATCTAAAATCATCCCATCCCAGTCATAATCTTTCTACCGTACACAGGGCCGCAAACAGTAACTGCTGGTCGAATGACTGCATCCACACCATCTCTCCCTAGCCGTGCGTAATCAAAACGATGAATGTTCCTCGATGCGCATAATTTAGAAATGGAGGAAATACTGGAGCCTCTCCCGAGTCCATATTGCTGCTGTAGGACCTCTTGAACTTGTTTGCATGTGTATCCCAGCTCCTCTAACCTGCGGATTACACTTTCGTAATCATCAAACACACTCCACTCACACATCTTCCAGAAAATCTGTGGTTGTTAACGTGCAGTCACGCAGGTAATGGAGGTCTGATGATAAATTATTGCATGGTCAGACGTGCCAATGCACAGGCATAGGGCCTATACATACAGCGCTCTGGGTAAATACATCCACATCCCCACCCCCACTCCCCCACTGGTACGGTCCAACCGGGAGCGCAAAACAGAGAAGTAGAACATCAGAATAATGAGTAATTTTTTATGTTAGTTTCAAAATCAGATTCGGACAACCCAAACTCGTAAAATTGAAAATTAAAATGAGACACAATTATCCGTTTGTAAATTGCTCCAAAGAAATTGAAAATGAAAGTTTGAAGCCAACTTTTCATTTGGTTCATTTTGATGGTGCGAATTGAACAAAGAACTGCAAAGGGTTACACGGGCCATACACCATAGTTCATATCTTGAATTTCAAATTTGAAGATTTTGATGTAATTTCTGACCTTGCATGATGCTTAAGTTACGCCAATGCCAGACTAGCTTGTTTGTTGTTAAGCTTAATGGAGTGTTAAGTTAGGCAGGCTGTACTGAGATGTTTTAAAGGGGTCATATGATGCGATTTCAATTTTTCCTTTCTCTTTGGAGTGTTACAAGCTCTTGGTGCATAAAGAAGATCTGTAAAGTTGCAAAGA
>NW_015560618.1:206931-207529 GCF_001515605.1 Sinocyclocheilus anshuiensis | reverse complement strand
AGGACACTTATCTAGTCAGAGGCCAAACAGGCAGGTGCTTGAGCACCACTTGAGGTCTATCTGTGTATGTACCTTTTGCCAAGTTACTAGTTAGTAGAATGTCTAAAGTGGACTATGGAAATAAAGTGCAACCAAACGTTCCAACAGGGCACACCACGAGCTATTTTAATGGACATTTATCTCACCTTGTGGGTTACGCAATACTTTCATGGTATCAAGCATGTATAGTCAGTGTGATCAAATGTTGACTGACAATATGTTGTTGAGATATGAGAGCTTTATTATTTTGTCAGTCAATTCCTCATCATGAATAGTTATTCCACTTCTTATCTTCTTATGAACACCATTTATGAAATCTTTAAAAGTAGCCCCAGTGTCCTCAGTCAAAATGTCTTTCAACAGTATGGCTTGGATTTCTTACGCAACAATGATACTCGTGACGTCACGCTCCAGTCGGAAGTTCCAGCGCAGCAGCTGTGAACGCCGAGTTTAACCAGCTTTAGTGTAAACAGCCAGAACATGGACGACGACGTGTTAACGACTTTGAAGATTTTAATTATCGGTGAGAGTGGTGTCGGTAAATCAAGGTGAGGTCCGA
>NW_015560618.1:179765-206845 GCF_001515605.1 Sinocyclocheilus anshuiensis | reverse complement strand
CGTTTAGTCTTTCTCGTACAGTAGGATGAGTTGTTAGTGTTAGCGTTAGCCTCGTCTGAACGAGCAACAAGCTCCGTTAAACGAATATTAACCGTCGCCTGTGCCCAGACTTTGCCAATTCTATTCAGCCATTAAACTTAACTTTTAAATGTTGTTTTGGCCTCAAGAACAAAAGGAAATGCGCTATATTGTGCCCCTCGTGGTATTATTTTTTAGCATTCAGATGTGTTGACTAATAAGCACCGTCGATTGTTAGCTTCATAATTGTGAAGCCATGGACATATATTTAGTTTGACTTTTTAAAATATTCTGGTAATGAATACTTCGTATACTGTTACTGTTGTCGCATACCTTTAAATATTTAATAAGAGCAGCAGCAGTGTTAGCTGGCAGCTGTTTCTGTAGCAGTCATGCTATCTGCTCATTTTGTGGTGTGGCAGTTAACATACCTCTAAATATACAGGCCTTCGAGTTTATAGAGGGGTCAAATACTTAACATGAACAACAGCTTTAAACATGTGCTTTACACATGTGCTTTACACACGTCTACTTATGATGACAAAGTGATTTAGCTAAATTAGTGTTAAAGTAATTTTTCAAAGCCCTTCCTCATCCACTCAGGTAAGTGAAAGTGTTCTTCATAATTGAATTTGTTGTCATGTTTACAGAAAAGAAAGTGTAATTGTATAAGAAAACAATAATGTGAGGAAACATGACTTAATTATTTATCCTTTTAATGCTGATTTTCTTATATTTATCCGTTATGTCCCCAGTTTGCTCCTGCGCTTCACAGATGACACATTCGACCCAGAATTAGCTGCGACCATTGGTGAGTCATGTATTTGTGAATGTTACAGGTAGTAACCAGACATTATTAACAGGCCTGTAATCAGTTAACGCTCAAAACTAATGAGCTTATAAACTAAACCTTACTGCGCAATTTAGTCTTGTGGTTAAAATATTTAGTTTTACCTCCTTAACAAATATACTTTAAAGGGTTAGTTCACCCAAAAATGAAAATCTGTCATTAATTACTCACCCTCGTGTTGTTCGAAACCCGTAAGACCTTCGTTCATCTTCGGAACACAATTTAAGATTTAAAAACACAATTTTACTGCGTCACTTGTGGATGCGCGTTCACGACAGTATCATGACGCGAGCGTGTGGCGGCGCTGACCCAGATCCGGCGTAATGACGTCATTATACCGGATCTGGGTCAGCGCCGGGGCCGCCACACATTCGCGTCATGGTACTGTCGTGAACGTGCGTCTAAAGTGACGCAGTAGAGATGAAAATGTGGAATAAAGTCGTTATTTTTGTTTTCTTTGTGCAAAAAAGTGTTCTCGTAGCTTCGTAACTTTACAGTTGAAACTCTGATGTCACACGGACTACTTTATCGATCATATTGGTACTTTTCTGACCTTGAACGTGGTAGTTACCTTGCTGTCTATGGGAGGGTCAGAGAGCCCTCATATTTCATCAAAAATATCTTAAATTGTGTTCCTAAGATGAACGAAGGTCTTACGGGTTTCGAACAACACGAGGGTGAGTAATTAATGACAGAAGTTTCATTTTTGGGTGAACTAACCCTTTAACCCTTGTGTATTTTAAAGTATGCTCCATTTCTGTATTTTTCATTGGTTATTTAGGTGTGGACTTTAAAGTGAAAACTATTGCAATAGATGGCAACAGAGCAAAGCTGGCCATATGGGTAAGTGCTTTTATCTTTTATAAATGCTCAACAACACTCAATACAGGGATGTAGTGGCTTAAATGCCTGAATTATTTGTGGATTATTATCACGTTCACTACTCTTACAATTGTCTTGTTCCACTAGATGCCACTATCGCGCTTTGTATAATGAAGTGATGTAGTGTGTTTAGAAAGCTGCTGAAATCCTCATGAACTTGTTTTAGGACACAGCCGGTCAGGAGAGGTTCAGAACTCTAACACCAAGCTACTACAGAGGAGCCCAGGGTGTCATTTTGGGTTAGTGTTTTTGCATATTTTATTTAATTATTTATATTACACAGTTCTTTGGAATATTTGATTCGGATTGGTCAGTCGGGAGTTCTGCAAACATATTTTGTATCATGTATAATGACCAATACATTTTATGATTGTCTCAGACACAGCTACATAGCTGTGCGAGTTTCATGTCTCTCAGATCATTCTGAGGTGTATCTATTTATTTTATGTCTTTGTTAATTTAGTAATTAGTCATGTAATATGTAGAATAATGTACAGTTGGCCAAATGTTGTCACAAGACTGTGCATTATATTAATTCTCAAATTCAATCAAAGTCTTGTACTAGTTGTTGAATGTAAAATTTAAATTGTTATCGTTTTCTCTTTTTTTTTTTTTTTAGTGTATGATGTTACAAAGCGGGACACATTCACAAAGCTCGAGAACTGGCTTAATGAGCTGGAGACATACTGTACACGCAATGACCTGGTTAAAATGCTAGTTGGGAACAAAATTGACAAGGTTCGTTTGATTAATGTTATTCTGAATGTAAAGCTGCTTGATACAATGTTTTGGTGTATAGCTGTGAAGGTTGTTTTATATTAACAGTGTCTTGAAGGGATGGTTCACCCAAAAATGATTAATGATTAATGGCTTTCTTTTGTAGAGCACAGAAAAGGTATTTTGAAAATTGTCTAATTTTTACTTTCATATGAAATGCCCCTTTAAGTAGACAAAATGATGGATAGCCCTACCCAGAGGAAAGTTGCCTTGGTCCCAAATCTTACTCTGCATATCTGAAATTTAAACATTAGCTGTGATGTCACTTTGATTAATGCAGAAATATTACGGAAGATAAGGTGCTATTAAATTTGAAATAAAAGATGGTGGATTTTTTGTTGTTGTTGTTGAATTCTAGGCAAATATGGAAGAATATTCAGGGCAATTTTCAGAAATTTGGCAGTCACTGTGCATTTGCTAAAACGCAAACAGTCATGCATGATTTGCAAATGTGTTTGGATTGTCACAATTTGTGTCCACAAAATGCTTTTTGAAAATTGTCCTGAATATTCTTCCATAAAGGACCAATGTTCGGTCTAGAATTTCAAGTCTAGCCTCAATTTCAGAAAACTCGAATCTTAAAGTAATGATGAAAGGGGTTCACTCAGGGGCATAGAATTAGATAGGGACATGTCCCTACCAATATCCAGCGACTACCAAATTGTCCCTAGCAATAATTTTAATCAAATGATTATGTATGTTTTTGTAATTTGGGACACATCTGAAGTAGGCTATGTTATACCATTGATATTACATAAGTTACCTAATATGTTACAAAACTGCGCGCTTTCAAGGACGCACATTTAATACATGGGCGGAACTTAAAGGTAGTCGCCTGTGCTGTTATGTCCCATTATGTCCCAATGTCAAAAGCAAAACTACGTCCTTGGCTTCAGTTAAATGTTCAGTTTGGCTTTGAAGTCTTTAAATCTTACTAACAGATTATTGATAATTATTTTACGGACACTTCCAGCTCTTGATGCTGATTTGTCAGTCATTCCAGACATGCAAAAATACGTAATACTGTATGCCAGGGTCTATTTGGCTCACTTCATGGGTTTCATTCTTTATTTGCTCTTTATTTTATTTATTTAATTTTTTTTAAGTAAAAAAGGAATACAACTGAACTCAAACAAAACATTCAGAATTTTTCACACAAAAAAAAAAAGTAAATCAAAATGTTTACTTTCCTGAAGAAAATAAAGATTTTAAATGGTTCTCTCTGGTTTATTGAAAAAGATGGAAACAAGTTAGAAACAGTTGTTTACAAACGATTTAAATAGAAACATGAGCTCCTGTATTTTTGGTAAGGAAAGTTGCCAAAAAAGTAATGGAATGTGACCTTAAAGACAAGTGTTTAAGTTGTGTGCTGACATTGGGAGTTTCCTAGAACTAACTTTTTTAGTTGCTTTGTCTTGGGGTGACTCAGCATTATAATTAGAAAGACCTATCTGTTTCAGGACAACCGTGAAGTAGACCGGAACGAAGGCTTGAAGTTTGCACGAAAACACTCTATGCTTTTTATTGGTATGTTTCCTCTTTATCATCATTCATTTTGTTTTCAGTTAGATTGGATGTTTTGGATATTCCTATCTGGATCTTAAGCTAATTTGTTTTTTTGGCAGTAAAGTCTCCTGTTAGCCATCAGAGGAATCGAATGATGAGCATGATGGTCTGCCTGTGTCCAGACAATCCTGTCTTGCCAGGATTTTCTTTATATTTTCCTGGCTCTTTGAAATAGTTACAGATGTCAGAATGGTTTTCAGTTATAAAATGTGAATTGGTATTGAACATGTGCTTTTATAATAGCAATACATTTGCTTTTGTTCCTGAAGAGATCATGGAACATCAGAACAATAAGTCTTTTTCTGCCATAGCACTACTCTGTGATTGCTTATTTCTGATATAATTCATATTTTTTTATATTTATATAGTAACCCCCCCCCCCAACACCTGTTTGATCTCGAGTGTCAAAAGATCACACATTCTTTACAAAAACTTGCAGTGTGCTGAGTTGACAACAAAGACAAACAAACAGAATGCATATTATTTAATAAACTACTTTTTTATATATATCAGTAGGTAGTATATGCAGCACAGTATGCTAGTACAATAGCACATGCCAGATTTGTATAATCAGATTGTTGGGTATAATGGCGTTTTCTGTTAAACAGCCTACCAAACTTCAGATTGTGTTTAGTTTTTAGCTAGAACCAGCTCTAAAACTCTTGTCTAGAAGTTTCTAGTTAGTTAGTTAGTCTGAAGATCTTGATTAGCTGGTTCAAGTTTGTTTAATTAGGGTTGGACTAGTTAAACTCTGCAGGACAGTGGTCCTACAGGAACTGGTTTGGGCACCCCTGATTTTGGTTGTGGTGTCAGTGTCTTTTTTTTTTTTTTTGTTCAACAATTGGTAATCTTTAAGGTCATCAATTAATGTTTGTACTCTTAAACTCTGACTGCATCACACATTTTTTATTTATTTATTTTTACTTTACAAGTCTCCTTACTGTTTTTCCCTCTCCTGTCCTTTCTTAACCCATGTGCTTCCATTATCAGAGGCTAGCGCAAAGACGCGGGATGGAGTTCAGTGTGCCTTTGAAGAACTGGTTGAAAAGATCCTGCAGACGCCGGGGCTCTGGGAGAGCAGCATCCAGAACCACAGTGTCCAGCTGTCCGATCATGAACAGCAGCGTCAGGGTGCCTGTGGGGGTTACTGCTCCCTGGTTTAACATCCTCACCTCGAACCAAGAACCACAAACTGAGATGGAAAGCACCGTTTTCTTCCTTCTGTATGAGAGCTTCCTCTGAGGGGGAATGGTCTGCTCCCTTAGAGCTGGTCAAAGGGACCTTTGCAGTTTGCACACACTCTGTCTCTCAATGTTGTTTTATTCTGTCCCAGGATTCTGTCAAGTTATTCTCGATTAATGTATCACAGTGCTACATTACCTGTAGCCAATGTAAACCGTTATTATGCAAAATAAGTCCTTTTGAAGATAACACCCTGAGCATGTTGAAATATGCTAGATATAATGCTCTCTCCCCCACCCCCAGCAGGACGGCAGAGTTGACACGCTTCCCCCTCAATGGGAGCGCCGCCTTTGACCTGATGTGTGTAGGCCAATAGGATTCTAGGAGGGGAGGGGCCGAGGATCGACAGGATCAACATGGACATTATCAAATGTCCTTTGTACCTGTATTACATTTGATCTGCTTAACATATTCTCTGCTGCTCTCATTTTAATCTCCAGCTTTTTATTTCAATTTCATATTCCCATGTTATTTTTATAATATTTGGCCTTAGAAATATTGCTTCGCATGATTCTACCATCTTGAAGAGTTTGAATTATTTTGTAAATAATACGTCTTCAGTAGTTGTTCTGAATCATAATTCACAGTAATCTATGAAATGCTGTTTAGCTCCAGCTCTCATGCGTTGAGATACATTAAGCACGTTTAAATGTAATCTCTGATGACTTTTGTCTGAATAACACATGAGATGATCCATTTTACTCCACTGTGTTAATCTTTGACTCAATTTTTGTTTTCTATTTAAATGTGAATGGATACCAAAAATAACTTCTGTATTCAAGTTCATTCATCACGAAGCCATCTTCTGACTTGATATTGATTCTTTTCACATAGTGACTTGAAATGGAAGATTTGGTCATGCCTTAATATTTATTAGATCTGCATGTGAAACATGATCTGCACTACAGGCTTTCACTGTGAATCTGGAGAGAGAGAGAGAGAGAGTGTGTGTGTGTTATTGTAGCCAGTCAAAATGGCCAATGGTACATGGGTAAAGTGGTAATTTCATTTAATTATAAACATCTCTTGGTCATAAGGTATGAGTATTAATATGTTTGACTTATTCCTGTGTGTTTGTTCTGCTGCTGAGAGATTTATTCAGTCATGGGAAGATTGGCTTATGACTTCCTGTAGCCGCAAAACCATACACTAACCAACACCCTAATTAGGATTTCTTACCATTTATGGGTATTAAATTCACATACAGCAGTTCCGTTTCCATAAATTCTTCATTCTCAGTTTTGTAGATGCTTTCTTTCATTTTGGCTGTTGTCCTTCAACAGCGATGTTCTAGTCTGTATGCCATTTTCCTATGGATTGGAAAATTAGGAGAAATTATATATCTTATATTCTTTTTGCATTAAAATATCTAACTTGCAAAAGTGTTTATACCCTGAACTGGCACAGCATAGTGTGTTTTGTTAAAGTCTGTGTGAATGTCTGTTTAAAATTATATATTAATTATTAGTATGTAAATTGTAGTAAATGAACTCCAGATGGGCATGTTCTGAAGATCACAGAGGCAGGAAATTGATACCTATAGCTCCGTATTGTTTGAACAGGCCATATACTGTGAAACATTTCTATACTGTGCTCTACATACACACTCTGGAATATACAATGAACATGCTAATCACAACAAATGTCATGCGTTTTCAAACTGAAGTGGCGCCTCAGGTCATTTAATGAAACCGTAGGCCTAACACATCATTCTCTCATTTCATTGAAAGATTAGCTCTGATTACACAGACGTCTGATTGTCAGGTATAAAAAAATTCCTTAACACAAAAGCATGCTGTGCTGCTCAATTGTGTGTGATAGCTATTGCTTTTATGCAACAGTTCAATAAAGAAGTTAAGATTGGCAAATTTTAGATACAAAAAGTTCAAGTACTGTTCAAGTATATTTGGAGCTTTTTAGCCAAATATTCAGCCTTCTCTACTGAATCCTTTCTAAGACGCAAGATATAAATAAACGTAGGCTACAGTATGTTCATGTATGTAAAAAAATGTTGATTCAAGCGTTTACATGCTTTTTTCTCCTATTGATTGGATGGTTACGTTTATTGTAAGGAGTCCTTGTTACAGTGTAATTATAAATGTAAGTACTGAGTAATTAACTACATGTACTTACTATATGGTTAGGGTTAGGATCAGGGTTTGGCTTAGGGTTACTTGCATGCAAATGTTATTATAATAGTAAGTAGTACTTAGGGTATAACGTTTAACAAGGACACCTTAAAATAAATTGTTACCGATTGGATTTTTTCAGGTCTACACTACACCTTCCAATCAAAATTTCATTCAGGTCTGTATAAATGCAGAGTTCTGGCATGAAACTCTGATGGCGCAGTCCGATAGGTCTAACTCAATCTGACCTAATGATGTCATTATCACATGGCACAGCTGATTGGTTCTCTCCTGTATCGGTAGCCAATGAGCTTGCTGCTAAGCATTCAAATATATGACTAGGGCTTACCGTAGCAGTTGCAGCTTGCTTCTGAGACCCTTCACCTTCCCCAGCTCCACCTGTATAGATCTGCTACAAGGCAATTCATGTATGCTATATGGGGTTATTTCATGTATGTTATATTTGCAGCAGCAGTATTTCTTACATGCTCACAGCAGCATGTTGTGGATGTATTGGCAGTAGCAAGTCTCGGTACTTGCTCTGCCGCCGCAGCAGCATCGTAGCAGATCTATTCCGCCAAGACCAAATACATTAACATTGTCATGTACATTACCATGCCAATCCATCCGAGAGTTGTCATGACAGAATTTGAGCCAAGAGCTCGAAACTATTGGATGAGAACAAAACCTGAACGGACTTGAGCTGGATGATGACACTACTGTCTTCTGTAAAGCTATTTATAGTGAAATTGAGCTCATTTAATAATTAATGAGCTTCACAGAGTTATTGAGTTGAGCTGAACAAATACTGAACTGACTTGAGACACTAATTAATGACACTATTCATAGTTTTCTGTCACGCGACTGGCTTTGAAGACTTGGAGGGCAAAACATCCATAGAACCGCAGCACAAGCCTGTCAGTTTTCTGTCTGTTTCCAATCAACAAATATTTAGATCACCTCTTAAAAGAATAAAACAAAGATATTTAAACAAAATGCAAGTTTTGGCCATTTGCAATCCATATTAGGCATCCGCCACAATATTTAAATAACTAAAAACAACGGGAAATTAAAACGTTAAAGTGCCTTAATATATTTAAAACAGTATAGGCAATTATATAGGCAAGCGGAGCCCGGAATATGAACGCAATGCGCTAAATGGTTAAGTGTTTTCTTTAGAATGGTTTTCTATGGGAAAACTTGTGTGTATTGTCTGAAACGTGTGTATTGCCTTTATATTCTGGCTTGCCTGTACAAAGTATGCATCATCAATAAGGTGTATACTGAATTTGTCCTTTTAATATCAGTGTCTTACTACATTACTACTTAATGCAAGCCTTGTAAAATAGAATTGATTGGACCACTGGATCGTTGTTTTCTGTTGTTGCAGTCTCATGTGAGTGACAGGTTGCTTGAGGTGAGGAATGCTGCTCAGCCAGTCAAATTTGTGGAATGAACTTTGTAGAAGATAACAACTTATAAAAAGACAGTAGTTTTTTTTTCTTTGTAAGCTGGTTTCTTATTTGCTAGACATATTTTACACAGAACAACTCACTGGAGGGTTTGAAATAAAATCTCAAGTAAATCGGACATAATTAGTTATAAATAAGCTCTCATGTCACATTAAAGAGTGGAGTCTGATTGCTTGCAGAGCTCCTTTGTCAGTGCATTGTACAGTTTCCTGGAAAGTAAACTTTGGACAGATCTTCTAAATTACTGTCAAAATTACATTTCTGATAATGCCTTCAATACAGCCAAATTACACCACAATCTGTAAGCTTTTCAAATATTGACAAACCTCAGTTTTACTAAGAAATAGCCTTAAATCATTTTGTATACATACAGTAAGTCATTTCTAATTGTGATTTTATCTGTGTGATAAGATCTGTCCAAAGTTCACTTTCCAGGCAACTGTACAATACACTGGCAAAGGAGCTCTGCAAGCAATCAGATTCCACTCTTTAATGTGGCATAAACTTTTTTTATATAAATATATATGTATATATAAATATCACTGTGACCCTCATGATGCCTGGAACTGAAACTACATCAAAATCAACAGATTTCCACCAATGTTACACTTTTCCTGCTAGTTCTCCATTTCATTTCGAGGTGTTTTACTATTTGTATTGGGCTCTTTGTGTTGATACAGCGGGTGCAGTTGACCACTGAATCATTCTAGATGAGGGCAAGGCCAGAAGAATGGTGAATATTATGTTTTAGTCTTCCTTGAAGCATGGGTGGGGAGAAAGAAGACTTGAGAGCAAAACATAGAGCATGTGGTCAGGACTGTAAGAAGATATACTGTAGGGTAGACCGTCCCGTATGTTCAATTCCAAATTCTTACTGTGGGCTGAACCGTTTTGAAGTGTCCAGCAAGACATATCGGACTGTTCAAACAGCTTATCTTGAAGACCTATAAGGTACATAACTGAAAAGCAAATGCTTATCCAATATGGCCTAGTACAAGCAGCTATTCATATAATTTATATTATATATAAATATATTTAATATATAAACATAACATATGTTTCTGAAATATATACATGCATGGGTGTGTATTTATATATACATAATAAATATGCACAGTACACACTCATATATTATGTAAACAAAAACTTTTATTTTGGATGCGATTAATCGCGATTAATCATTTGACAGCACACTCAAAATATTAATAGAAACTGTAACAGTATAGAAATAATTATAATATAGCAATTCATATCTCTCAAGAGTGATTTTATATCTTGCAGTTGTGATTTTGTTTCTCACATTATATCTTAAAACTACATCTTTGTTTCTTGTAACTGTACCTGTATATGCAATTGTGACTTTACAGTTTATCTTACAAGTGCAACTTTATTACTTGTAGATGCGACTTCATATCATGCAATCACAAGTTTACTTCTGATAATTGTAACTTTATATGACACAGTGTGCTTATATATCCCATAATGTGACAGTATTTCTTATTTACATTTTATCTCACAGTTACGTCTTTCTATTTTTACTTTGAGGGAATGAGAGGAGCAAATTTCATCAAAGCACAACTGTATTCTATTTAAAAAACTTTATTAGCTTTCATCTGACTGAATTCTGCATGATAATCTTCACAGGCAATGGCCCAAATGAACTTCAAAGCTATCCAATAACAAACCAAAAGTTTGTTCCAAAAATGTTTCCTTCACTCATAGATAGAATATTAAAAAAAAGAAAGAAAAAGAAACTTCCTCTATATGCCATACTTAAACACAATAATCCACATGTATATGCCATTGCCATAGGATGACAATAATCCTGTGTCAATTAAAAATAAAATTAACATAACTTAGAAAAATTGAATATATATATGAATATATTACATTTTAGCCACCGACAAAAATTGTACTTCAGAAATGATGACAGCCTAAATCAGAATGAGAATTTTTGTGCTTCTGTGTTTAGTTGTAGTGATCGTCCACACATCAAACTTTATTTACTATGTCATTTTTCATCAGACAGTGGTAAAAAAAAAAAGAAAAGAAAAAAAAAATAGGCACGTTGGTCAGTCAACATGTATTTTTCCTCCTAGAAAAGGCTGTTGTGGATCATTTTCAACAAAATTATTGCATGTAGTACATACTCAAGTGTTCAGGTAGTCTTTTAGCAATTATGACCTAGTAACAGACGCTGTCCAGTCTGTTAGCCACTAATGTCGGGGTTGTATGGGCACTTTGACAGTCTTAATCTCTGCTATATGGGAAGACTTCTGGATGATACAGCTGGTGGTGCCCGGCGTTGAGCTCTCCTTCCCTTGGGCCAGGTTGGTCAGGGCCATAGCAGCATGGAGCTCTTTCCAGTAGGTCTCGTTATTTCCTCCTCCGCCACCTTTGCGAGCAACGCTGTTGCCAAAATGGAGAGGAAATGGTTAATGAGGAGTTTTTAGCAGTACTTAAAAACCTTATGATTCATTAGGCAACAGCATTCTTACCTCTCGCTTTGGCGTGTGCCACAGTCCAACGTCACTGAAAATACAGTTTGGTGAAATGAGTTATAAACTGGATATTCAAACTGTATTTTAGAATATAGCCACAAAAGCTACTTGGCCAAAAGCTGGCACATCATTTATGCTGCTAATGAAATATCCCTGAGCTACTCTCTCATCATACTGAGTAAACATGTTTTCACATGTGCATGTGTGTACATGGGTGAGTAAGTGGGTGTTTGTCGAGCTCAGGGAGATTTAAGTGGAGTTCTGCAGGCTGTGCCTAAACAGCCACGTTCATGTGCTCCAGCCAAAACAAATGCAATTATGCTTCCCCTGCGCTCTCGAGATGGAAAAAGCATATCTGCTCTGTGTCAGAAACAGACACGTTCTTGCACCACTCTGCAACTGATTTGCATTTTTTAAATTATTACACCTTTTCCTTTGACTAATGACTACTTAAATGGTCGTGACGCTGCGTTAAAGGAACAGTCTACCCAACATGAAAACTTTATCATCATTTACTAACTCTCATGTCGTTCCAATCCCATGTGACTTTCTTTCTTCTGTGGAATACAAAAGGAGACATTTTGTCCAAGCAATCACAGTAGATTTAAATTGTTAAGCTCCAAAAAGAATGTAAAAGCAGCATAGAAGTAGTTCATACAACTTGTGCAGTCACACTTTTTTTTTGTGTGTGGGAACCCATTCTCACAAATAACTAACTATACTTATTTGCTGCTTATTAATAGTTAGTAAGGTAGTTGTTAAGTTTAGGTATTGATTATGGGATTTAAAATATGGTCATGCAGAATAAGGCACTAATATGTGATTAATATGTACTAATAAACAGCCAATATGCTAGTAATATGCATGCTAATAAACAAGTTAACAGTGAGAATTAGTTATTCTATGTCTTCTGAAAGAAGGCATATGATGTCTGATTTGTGAATGAATCAGTTTTGTGAACCAGATTAACTGGTTAATTAGAAAGATCGAACTCAAAAGAATAATCTGTTTATGACTCATTATTCAGAAAGTGCTATATCTCTCATGGGCTCTCAAAGCACCAAGGATGTTGAAATAAAGTTTGATTTGTTCCTCAGATAAAGCTTCAAAAGACTTGGAATATAGGGCATGATTGGTATGGCATACTTTTATCACACAAACGTTCTGAAACTTGAAAGCTCAATTCCCTTTCCTTGCAATTGAAACAGAATGATGGGTACATTCTTCAAAATTTCTCCTTTTGTGAAACATGAAAAGAAAATATACAATTCATAATAAATGAAGACAGAATATTGACTAAGCAATAACTAGCATTCAACATTTGTGAAGTTTTCTTTGCAGTTAAACTATATCATATAAGTTAAAGTCCCCATGAAATCAAAATGAAAGTTTTTTGGGTGTTAGTATCAATATGTTAGTCTTAAGGTTATCTATAAGGCAGTGTGCTCCAAAACAGTGACAAAATTCGCATTTAGAAGCATTCAAAGCTTGCAGTTCGTCACTTCCGCCAAAACGGCTCAACGATTTGTTTGACGTCACATAAGTCTTAACATAATTTAAATGGATGCGTTATAAAAAAATTCACCCCCCTCACAGTTGTCATGAAGGGCAAAATTGGCTATATAAACCAAAATCATTTTTTGAACCAGGCTGTAAACGTTTTTTTCTGCTGTAAAGTTGGGCATTTTAACATGGGGAGTCTATGGGATTGACTCCCTTTTGCAGCCAGCCTCTAGCGGCCAGTTGATGAATTACAGTTTAAGTCACTTCCTTGTTGGAATCACGAGAGAGAGGGGGAGGTTGCCGCTTGGTTTCTAAGCATTTCAGGGGACCTTTAAAGTGTCATGAAACCCCCCTGCTGCAGCAGTGTTTTTTCACACCTCCGATTTGAAAAGGGTTCCAAAAAGGGGCGTGGTCAACTGTGAAAAGCTGGGAGGGTAGAGTCTGGAAAGAGGGAAGGGTTTTGCATAAAAAAGGGAGTTTCACTATCTAGACACTCCGAGGCCCAAATCTACATCAGATTTTGTGAAGTAGCTTCGACTTAGCTTTTCAAACCGGAAAGACGAAAATGCTCGGAAAAACGCAAAAATAACCAATTTCCACTTATTGATAACATTTATGAGTGCTTTGCAGCCAGTACATATCTGTTCCCATCTCAAAAAATTTGTTTTGGGGTTTCATGACCCTTTAATGTGCTGTCTTCACAACCATTTGGAAGATGAACACTTTCACACAGGCAGTGTGAAATGAATGACAGGAAACATCATGTTTGGTTAGATGAGGGAGGACAGCTCAAACAAATTGAGGTCCACCCATTAAACATTTGTTGACATTATAAATTTATTTTCAAAGTCATCTTTTGGAATGGATTTAAATAACGTCCTTTGTTCTGTATCTACATAAATCGGTTTATAATAGTAAAGCTGCCTCTCTTTTCGGCTGAAAGCATTGAGATCAGTAAAGAAAAATCTCTCTTATGGGAGCTATGAGGGGGAAAATTGGACGACAGGCATGAGCACACAAAATGCTATTTTCAATATTCTTTGCCTAAAACATCTCCAACTCGGATTTCTTAAACAGTATTTGTGCCAAGAACTACTATAAACCATTAATAAATCATTTGGCTCTGGTTTCTTTGTGCTACTGAATGTCTCTCATCTTTCTAACTTCACTTCTATTGTCCACAGATGCTTTAGATTGACTTAACCTGTAAAACACACCAGAAAATACCAAAAAGAAAATACAGCAATTCCTCTGGCTAAAGACAGGAGGGCTGTATTAAGCAAAATCTAATTAGCTATAAACTGAGATCATATAAATCAAATCTAGAAAAAAGAGAGATAAAACTGGGCTGTGTTTCTTAACAAACGTGCTTTAATTAAATTTTAACTGGGGGGTAAAAAACAATCATCTCAAATTGCTAAATATTTAGGTTATGTGGCAAGGTAATCTGCAACTGTGTGCCACATGGTGGTTTTATTCTGGAAAATTCAACAAACTAACATTTAAAGTCACCATAAATAGCTGTTCACAGCTCATTTTACTTCTGTAATGTGATATATTTTCAAGTAAAACAGGATATTCAATGAGAGAGAGAAAACAAGTCGATTGGATTAAATGCAAAAGCCTGAATGAATGCCTGCCTGAGTCACTGTTTTGCTCTTACGCTTACAAGACAACAATGTGCTGAAAATGGAAAACCACTGTCCTTTGCATATTTCGTGTTTCATTACATTTTGATTAAAGATTACAGAGCAAATGCACCACAAACCATTCATAATAAGACCAGGAACATGCATTAAGAAAGTAATGACACTCACAGATTGTTTCAATTTGACTTTAACATTTGAAACAAACTGCAACTCCAGCTAAAATCTCTCACTGCAAGCCCAGCTAAAAAGACAAAAACAAGCCCGATATTGCTAATTTCCATGCTTCAACATATTTTACTGTTTTTTGTCAAAACCGAATTCACTGCCTTGTGGGGATGCCTCTGCGAGACTCATAGTGGCCAAAAGACTTGTAAATGTTCCCTCGTCTCCTTTAAATTTCTATCCCAAGCTTTTGAGCACCATTCTCACAGCTATCAGTAGCTGAGCATATGAGCCATTCTGAACTACAGAATGGAATTATTATGTGAAAATATTGACCTTTTTGTTTTATGATATTTTTGGGGAAAACAAGTTGTTTTTCATCTAAGGTGTGTCTCGAGGTCACAGGCACGCTTCAGTGAAACGATGACATTTCAACATTGGCTGATTCGTTGTAACCACAACACACAAAATCAATGAAGATAATATTTACAGCTAATCGTCTTTTTGATGGCAATGATGACATCACAATGGAACAAGTCTACAAGCAACAAAAATGTAACAGCTGCCAGCTGTTTTCTTCATATCCTGACCGTCTCTCTTTTTACAATGGGTTTGAGTGAACAGTTTTGTTGTTACTTTATACATTTGGCAAGTTAGGAGCAAGCTTAGCTAAAATAAATAACTACCAAGACTCATTATTGATAACTACTGAATTACTAAACTGTTTTTTTTTTTTAAAGAAATACTAAAGGAAATGTCAGGCAGAATTGTCACACAGCATGAGAAAAAGGCTGAAAATTTTGTAGTGAATAATAATGAATTATAAATTTCATTTTTATAAATAATCAATCATCAATTTCAGTCTGTTCCTCACGCAAAGTTATCATATGGTAGAAAGACTTATAATAGGTGGAAAGGTTGTATGAATGCTATTATGGTTCTTTATTCTTATTTTTAATTAATGTATTATTATAATAATTATTATTCATATTTTATTTATTTATTTAATATATTTTTAAACAACCCAACCGCTGGGTCAAAACAACCCAATAGCTGGGTTTGTCCCTTTTTAACCCAATAGCTGGGTTTGTCCCTTTTTAACCCAGCGCTGGGTTATATTTAACCCAGCATTTTTTAGAGTGTATATATTATTTACTTATTATTTATTTATTTAAATCAATGGTGGCTGCTGGTCAATTTATGGAAAAACACAGCTTGGTCATTCCCCTGAATATCTCTTTTTAAGTTTCATGAAACATTCTTTAATGTCTTTAAATGACATGCTGCTGTATTTTACTGTCACACTCTAAAAAATGCTGGGTTAAATACAACCCAGTGCTGGGTAAAATAGGGACAAACCGAGAAATTGGGTTGTTTTGACCCAGTGGTTGGGTTACTACCCAGAAGGTTGGGTTAAACATTTAACCCAACCGCTGGGTCAAAACAACTCAATTGCTGGGTTTGTCCCTATTTTACCCAGCACTGGGTTGCATTTAACCCAGCATTTTTTAGAGTGCAACATTAATGTCCTTGTCATGTTTTTGCAAAAATCACAAATGGACAATGAGGCAAAGAGAGCTAGTTTTTCTGAACAGGCCAAACTGAGTAAATTACAGGCCACATAAAACGCAAATTTAATGTCTCAAATGTTGTAAAAGTATGTAATCTCTGTAGTAGCACATAACTGCGGATAAAATTGTTATAGATTGCATTGTTAGATTGCTTACTTTCATCACAAACACCTGCATGTTTTAATGGACTCATACTTCATAATAAAAAAAAAAGCAGAGCATTCCTTAATTTTTTCCAAAACGAGACCATTCCAAAAGGGCACAGGAGCAAAATAAACAGAGAAGTAGAACATTTTGAAATGTTGAGGTGGAATTATGTTAATGATGAATTAGATTCAACTCCTTTGGCAACACTAAAGCATTTTCTTTCATGAGGCATCAGCAGGTGTTCCTATAAGCTACGAGTCCAGGAACGTTCCACTCACTAATCAAACCATACGAAACCACAGCTTTACATTCAGATTAATTATTAATTCTAATTGGATTCACAAAATCTTTCATTGTGTTTGTCTCCTTTTTTTTTGTCCACTAGTTTGACAAGCTAGTCAGAGCAAGCTACGCTGTTCAAAACCTGTGATTTTGATGTTTTAGCAGAACACAAAAAGAATGTTGATCAGGGATTGTTATGCTTGAAAAAACACCATGTAAGTACCGTGGAAATTGTCATATATCTGTAGTGTATTCAAAGTCCTTTGAAGTCATAAAATAGCTTTGTCTAGGAAACAGCATGAGATGTATCGCCTAATTTTATGGTGCATAAAAAGAGCAGTGTGAATACGCTGCCTAAAATCGTCTTTTGAAAGTCATACAGGTTTGCAAAGATGAATTCAAAAATGACAATTCATTGGGTTTCATTAATCTAATATTTTCTAAAAAGGACAACAACGCTGTTTTGAAGACCTCTGATGAAATGCACAGCGACAAGCATCAACATGTTTGAAGTTTTCTTCAACAGTATCCTCTTTAATTAATGACATTTTTGAATCTTGAAAGTTTGTGACAGCTCTTACCTGTACGGTAGGTGAAGTTTGCCTCAGCTTCTGATGATGGTGAGAGAAAATCATCCTCATACTCGTTGGAGCTAAACGATCCAGAGTGGTTCCTCTTCCGAGAGTCCATAACTTTTTCGGAGGCCATTACATGCCGAAGGGAATCATTTAGATAGCGGTTTAGCAAGCTGTTCTTGTATTTTGGTGGAGACACATAATCATCACAAACCGAGGGGTCTGTGCTTCGCCCCACCCCTTTGCCTCTGCTGTCCTGAATAACGCTCTTGTGCGTGGGTCTGTTATAGTCTGATTCGCTGGCCTGAATCTGTAAAGGATTCTCCCCATCTGTGGAACACAAAAAGATATAAAATCATTTTCACGGTTTTAGTTTTGGCACAATTAATGCATTTTGTCTTTGAAGGCCAGAATACATGAGAATGTCTATAGAATAGGTAAATGCCCTAAATCCGTACCGTCTGATGTTGTGTCATCACTGCTAATGCTGAGTCTCTCAGCATTGCCTTGTACATATTTGTTGTACAGCTTTATGCGTAGGGCCCAGCTCAAGTCAGGCTGTCGAACTGTGTTCTTGAGCCTACGCCTCGCATTTGCAAACCAGTTGGAGACCTGAAAAATACAAACACATGATTGTTAAATCAGGAACACGTTTTGGCTTATCTTGCTTGCATTTAATGAACAGTTAAAAAAATGATGCAGTACATGTTTTTTTTTTTCAGTCAAGCTAGCTGTTTTTCATCCTTATATCACTCTTCAGAGTCAGGCTGTTGTGGTTGGTTTTTGTCTGCAGTTTGAAGATTTGACATAGTTAGATTTTTATTTTTTATTTATAGAATATTTATCATATCATATCATATAAATGCATACAATTTATATTAGTTTACATAATCTGTCTGTGTTTTATGATGGAATATTTCTACCCTACCAATATGACTCCTGACACTAGATAGAAGGGGTCACAAACTTGTTACCCATTACATCAATGATGCATTCATACAGTAAACTAACAGATGCATTTACAGATGTGTCTGCAGCAGAAATGACATGTAATACATAAATCAGAAAGGTGCATTTTTTTTGCACTTTTATATTATTCAAGCAACCCACCTAGCCTGCTTCCATTGCAGAAATGTAATGCATCTAGTTAAATAGAATGTGTTTGGCAATGGTGACATTGACTCTTTTGTCAGGATTTATCTTTTTTTTCACATGGTAAAAAGTAATCTTGCAATTAAATAATAGTTAAATAAATGAAAGGAAATAAAAAAGTTTCAATCTTGAAATCTGTGTATCTGTCTTGACGTTGGCAAAAGGCTGATTTGGGGGTAGGTTTTTTTTTGTTGATGTTTTGATATCGTTTGGTTATTGTAATGTTTTGTTACATAAACCTGCCTTCCCTGACCTGCTTCACTTGCAATTGCTAAAAAAAAATAAAAAATAAAGCAAGGATCATGTCAAAGTGATCTGGATTTCTGCTTAAGTGGATTCTAAATGATATCAGGTTTTCCATCTATGTCATGATATTAAATACAGACTTATTTAACAAATAACACATGCACCAGTTTGCAGCGCCATAAATTTATTGGACCAAAAATTTAAACATTTAAAATCATCAATGGAAAAAGTATGTGACCCTGAAGGATACTAAAGGCAGATATTTCAATGCATTTAGACTGACCTGCTCTGCAGCATCAAAAACACATTAGTGCCCCACTCTTCATGAGAAGATTCTGTTTATGTGTAATATAACTCGATCAAAAGAGATTTAAGTAGACCTCAGAAAGAGACCTGTTGAAGTTCATGAGACTGGAATGGTTGCATAATAATTTCCAGACTTTGCCCTCTGTCCATCTATAATCAGGATGATAGTTTACAAATGGAAGAAATTCAACATGATTGTTACTCCTATGAGCGGGCTTCAGCAGACTACCAGTGACTTGGTAGTTTATCATTAGGAAAACACTAAAGACGAGAGGAAACCACTAAACCATCTCCAAAAAAAGTATGGTGCCTGATAAGATAAAGGTTTAATTTTTTGTCTAGTTCTACACAGCTATATGTTTAAACATTCCAACACCAAAAACTCATCCCAGTTGTGAAAAATTATGCTGGGAATATGATATTGTGGCGGCTGTTTTGATGCCTCTGGGCCTGGAAAGTTTACAATCAGAAGGACTAATGAATTCCAAGTCGTACCAAGAAATTATACAGCAGAGCTTCAGCACATCTGTCTGTTATCTAAAACTTGAAAGAGGATGGTTCATGCAACACAACAAAGACCCAAAACACAGAAGCGAACAACAATTGGGAAGAATTTGGTATTTTTATATCAGCCCAGTCAGAGTCCTTGAAATCCAGTTAAAATTCAAACAAATCCTTCAAGTAAACGAAACACCAGTATGGCCATGTCTGCAAGATACTACAAAGATATATTTTCTATTAATGAAACCAGCCGGATTTGCATCAGAACCCAGATTTGCCTTTAAATATCTTGATGACCTATCACACCAGAATTGTAAAAAAAAAATTAAGCACAGACATCCTTAAAATATATGAACTGGTTAGACCTAACAAAGTACACAATTATCAGAATGGCATACGCTTGATAGGAAAATGTTGCAGTAAAAATGCAGTAATAACAACAGCAGAGCAATTCACCAACCTGATAAATGAGACAAACAAGTTAAGTATTTTATTAGTATTAGCAAGTGACAGATGAATTTGCACAATTACAGGTATACTTTTGTAGAGGTTGACTGGGCATGTGGCTTTTATTCTCAAAAATAAAATTATAGGAAATGTTTATGATCTTTTTGAAAACTATCTTTTACTATTATTATTATTATTATATTATACATCTAGTTGTACTTCTGACCCACCAGTGGCTTAAATGCCATTTTACATTGCTGTGTAAGTTGTTTGTTAAACATGTCATGATAGGACTAATAAGCTTTTTTCTCACTTCTACATTCTGTACATCCATGTTTTTATGTCTTAATATATATATATGCTCCAAATCCATCCCAGTGCTCCCTCAAAACCATGCACCCCAGTCTGATCTGATCAAATATCAGTCTCATTCAGTGTCAGTGTTTGTTTTGACCTCACCTGAACCAGGGTCATGTGGGAGCCCAGAGCCAGCAGTATCTTCTCAGTCTTGGTGGGGTAAGGGTTGTCCCTGTGCTTATAGAGCCACTGCTTCAGTGGTCGAGCCATATCCTGCAGGGCCTGACGTTTGTGTCGCACCTTCCCTCCACTGATCAAGTAAAACAACGCAGAGAGGCAACGTTGTAATTTTATATTCCAGATGTTAATGTCAATGTTGCATATAATTAATTATAAACTAAATCACAATGGTTAATTTCTTCAAAGAACAACATTGTTATCTGTAGCCATCTGTCCTGATATTTCACCAGATGATTTAATGGAATATACGTCATTAGTCATCTTTACTGCAAGATGTCGATTAACAAATCCTCAGTTACTTTGCTGATTTTATAATAATTCTTTGTAATCCTTCATGCAAAACTAGCTGACAAAAAATGACTTTTAATGGCAGATACAGTTGCTTTTTTGAAGCTTTAGTTTTGACAAACTGTCAACAGAGCATCCTTACCACTACCACCACACTGTATTAACACAAATTGTCAGTGTATAAACAAAACATTTTACATGAGTGTTAATAGAGACCAATGAAGTGCAGACCAATGCAGCTTAAATTAATGAACCATTAAAAAAAAGAGAAGAGAGTTGGTCCAATCACAGTAGATGATGTGGATATCCAGTACCAAGACAATCAGCAGATGTCACTGTGGACCAAGTATGTGTAACATCCCTGTATCTTTACCTTACACATATGATGCATCTACTGGTCAAAATATATAACCCAATTACTTATACTGTATGGGTTTGAGGTTCACATCTCTGTCTTTTCCCCATATTAGTATCCTTTAAATAAGAGTAAAACATATCTCACATCCAGTGTTGATGTATTAGGCTACATTGTACTGCTTCCCTATAAATTAAAGGAGAAACAACCATGTACCTACATCAAACCATCACAATAATCTTCATCAGTCTACTTCTCATCATCAGCCAGCTGAATAAAACTGGTTTGTTACATTACATTTACAACAGAGATAACAGTGACATTTTTAAAACTTGCGATATTAAAAGTATAAATCAACACTGTTCACATACATTTATTTATGTGGGGTGGTAGAATATGAAAAAAGGCTTTGAGGTTCACATCTCTGTCTTTTCCCCATATTAGTATCCTTTAAATAAGAGTAAAACATATCTCACATCCAGTGTTGATGTATTAGGCTACATTGTACTGCTTCCCTATAAATTAAAGGAGAAACAACCATGTACCTACATCAAACCATCACAATAATCTTCATCAGTCTACTTCTCATCATCAGCCAGCTGAATAAAACTGGTTTGTTACATTACATTTACAACAGAGATAAGTGACATTTTTAAAACTTGCGATATTAAAAGTATAAATCAACACTGTTCACATACATTTATTTATGTGAGGTGGTAGAATATGAAAAAAGGCTGTGTCCATTTAATAAAGTAGCTACGCTACATTAACTAATAGTGAATCACATTCAGTCACAATTACAATGTTTCATGCACAGTCATTTTGTCTGTCACATACATACCCATTTCTCCTGTGTTTGAGAGCTTCAGTGCCACCCATCACTTTGTGGCTGGTCAGTAAATCTGAATGTTGTCCTTCAATCACCTCTAAATAGCTTCTGCTGGTTCTCTCCACGTTCTGTCCGCTCTCTTCAAAGCGCAGCTGATCAAACTTACTGAAGACTGCCGTGTTCATCGCTGCTCGCGCTGCGTTCATTAACTGCCATGTGCCAAATGACAATGTAGCTCCAAAGACTGTCCAGGAAATTTCCTTATACTGGTATATAATGCCCCTGTAAACGAATGGGTTGTTATTTGAAATGATTCTCCTGATTTAAAAATGCATATATGTAGGCTAATTACAATTTAATTCAACCTAATTCACAAACAATGCGTCATACAATGTATTCAGTAAATAAATAAAACATGACCAATGGGCGAAGTATTTAAATATTATTTAAAAAGTCAACTTAAATAGCAATAGCAACTATAGCAAATTGCCTAAAAATGTAAAAGTAGCCTACTTACAAAGTTATGCTGTTAGTTGCTAAACTACAGGGACACTATAATTCCAGTGTCTTCCATCCCATCTGCTCATATTCAACAGCACTGCGCTCAGCAGTGCTGCTCTCCACTATATCAACCCAACACTAGAGGGTTTGATATGAAGGTAAAATGACGTCAAAAAGATCTGCATACGCAGGGTAATTAATTTACGCTTACAGTCTTATGTACACTTCCACAAATATTACCCTGCGTATGCAAATCTTTTTGACGTCATTCTACCTTCATAGTTTGACACCCCGGAACGTGAATACAGCGCGAATCTCGTCTTTCCCAATGAGTCTGGCGGGCTCGTGTCCATTCAGCTACTGTGCGTCTGGCTGCAAGCGGGACTGGATGATCTCCAGTGGACTTCTCATATGTAACCTGCTTATTTCACGGATAACATTTTATAGGTGCGTTGGTCAGGCTCAGCTCAGCACCGGCAATTAACTAGGACCGTCTGGTTTAAAGCAGAAAAGCACTAGCAGGCGCTTTTTAATCCTTGTTAGAAAATACAGTGAAAAGTATAAAGACTTTATGTAGCCTAGTGTCTTTACTAAAAACAACATCTTCAAGAAAACATAAATGGACGAAACTCACCTTACCCCTCTGGTAAAAATTGTCAAAAAATAAATAATGGCATAATGTCAGCCTTAGGTCAGGTCATAAATAAGTCTGGAGATTTTACGCTTATTTCGAGGTTACCAAATAAACAAATAGGCTTGGCTTGAGATATTGATTGAGTTTAAATGTATTTATTTATTTACTCACTCACTCACAGCAAAGACAGAACACGAGCATTATAAATTATGTTAATCATAAACAATTAAAAATGTACCTACATTTTTAATTGGTAGATTTACTAACACATAAATAAAAATACTATTTTTATTGTTCTATATAAAATACTGGTAACACTTTATTTTCATAGTCCAGTAACTTTGCAGCATGTCATTAGAGTAAGACTGTCTGCTTAATAGGCTATCTTCTTCTAACACTTTATTTTGATGGGTCCACAACATACAACATACTGACTATAAGAAACTTTGGTAACACTTTACTTGAAGGGGTGTGCATAAGACTGACATGACACCTTCATAATCATGACATGACACATGTCATGAATATGAAGGAGGTTTTATGCATGTTTATGACAATTGTCATTAAGTGTCATTCGCTCAGTTATGTCATTTTTAATGCAAATATGACATTATTTGACCTAACCCTAACCTAACCCTACCCCTACCCTTACCCCTAACCATAGCCCATAACAAAGACATCTCAAACAATGTCATCTTTGCATTAAAAATTACATAACTGAGCGAATGACACTTAATAACAGTTGTCATAAACATGCATAAAAAACCTTCATATTCATGACATTTGTCATGTCAGTCTTATGCACACCCCTTAAAGTAAAGTGTAACCGAAACTTTACAAGTATATGTCAACTTATTCTACAAACCCTAAACCTAACCTTACAGTCTAAGAGTTAGTAGACATGTACTTGCAAATGAATGAGAATTAGTTGACATGTAGTTGCAAAGTTACTAGTTAGTAGAATGTCTAAAGTGGACTATCAAATAAAGTGTAACCAAAATACTTGCTGAAAACTGAAGTAGCCCCAGGTTTTATTCCACTTAGTTTAATTATGATGATTTGCACAGATTTGATACATTAGTGGCACCTCAAATTGAGCTCAGAATAAAAACATTTTTATGATCAAATATATATTTTTAAATTACGTATAATTATGGTTATTGAGAAATCTTTATTTCCCACTCAGACCTGAGCACAGATGTTCTCACATAGGGGTGTTTTAGTTCAAGCTTTTGTAATCACAAAGAGCATCCCCATATGACACCTTAAAGCAGACAGCACATTCCTCTGCAGTAGCCCAGGCATATAACACAGCAACACACACCATAAATTCCTTTCCCTCAGAGATAGCCTCGCTACCACATTTGTTGATACTAGCTACACGCAGCTCTTTTTCACCTAGGAAAACACAAAAAAAGAAGGGACACGTTAAGGTTGAGTTGTTCACTTAAGTTGCACAATACTGCAAATGTACAAAACTTTCCACATAAAAGACACAGGTTAATTCCCACTTGTTTTTCCACTTTTTCGGATAAAGGATGTTTCAGGATTTCTCGGACCCAATTTTCCAGGAAAATGTACTTTTATATAAGCACTTCCTGCTTTTTTGCTCTAATAAGTGTATTTGTTGACTTAATACTGAGTAATGTTGTGTAATGTAATGAGAATATATGGTTATGAAGCTGTAAAATTCATTGCAAAAACAGCTGCAGTTTCTTCACAGGCCCCAATGAAAAAGCATTGGGCAACTTGAGATTACTGCAATATAGCACCAATTAGAGCAAATCCGAAACCACGAACACCACAGCCACAAATGCTCTGCAGCACAGAATAAAATGAGCACAGCCCAGAGAGATGTACGGTACGTCTGTAAATGACACAATCGGTTTTATATTCCTATATGGAATGATCTGAATAGAAACAGTGTCAGCGAATGTATCACATGTACTACAAGCCTTTTGAGTCATTCAGTTAACAGTCTCAGCGCCCTCTTGATCTGTTGTTTTGATTCCTAGACTTTGGTCACAGATACAGGATTGCATGTACTGGAAAAAAAATATGACGACTGCAGTACATGGCGCTAGCCCATGAAATGTGTGCATAGTTGCTGTTAAAAGGCCTGAGTTTATAAACCTAGAAGGAAAAAGCTTTGAAAGTGACAAGAAGAACAGCTATTATGTTTCCAGTTTGGTCTTGTATATCTAGCAGTTCTCGTATTAATTGCAACTAATGCTGTTTGATGGGCTTTAGCTATTATAATGCACTGGTTTTTCTCAGTGGTATAACTGAAGCAATGGGACATTCCGTTTCCATGTGATTTGTGTTTGGCTCTTTTCTAGCTGCTTGATATAATTGGCCATACGTTGCTTTAGCAAATCACATCTATTTCTTTGATTGGGCAGCTGTTGTTCTAAGGCGGCAATGGTGGATCTGAAAGGTCACAGTATTCATGTGCAGCGGTTCTCGGCCAGAGCCGACTATCACTGACAGTCTGTAGAGAAGAGCATTACTGCAGCGTTACTCTGTCTCAGGCTCCATAACCAACTCCACATGTCTTATCTAAATAAGCACAACGCCAAGACAGATCACATTTCCGTCTGCTGCTAGCCAGACGTACGGATTACCTTGTCACTGGCTTTGCCATAAAAATCGGAATTTAATTGGTACTGGCACATGAAGCTGTGGTACCAGTCATGTTAAAGAAATACTGTACTTTGGTGTATTAAGTGATTCTTCACCCCTTTTTACCATATAGTTATTGTACATTACTTTTTGCCGTACAGGAAGTCACATTTACCGCACACGAAATTGTGAAGTAATTGATATCCCTACAATATTAGACCTTTGCCATTCCACTAATATAAATCTTTTGAAGAATTCCCCCCACGACTTGGGCCAATTGAAATGTTAATTCATACCACAATCACAGCACAGTTAGTCAGACAAAAAGCAGCCAGAATGCCAAGGTACACTCATGGCAATGACTGGAAAAATTGAACAGAAGGCAGAACGTGGAACGTATTGTAAGATCATATTAATAACAGGATCATTTTTGGTGGGTGAAGAGACTGTAGAGACACTGGACACTGTGTTAAGTAGGAAGCACTGAGTTTACAGTCAATATGAAATCATAATTGACCCTTGACCCTGCACGTTATTCCAAAAGAAAACATTTACTGTCCTTGTAATCTTTCTGCAAAATGTATTAAAATAACTTGCTCTGCCTCTAAAATGACTTTCAGCTGATGACTATAGGCCACATGGGCTATTTGTTAATGTTAACTGTGAAACCTCTGTAAAAATTACAGTTGCAGTTATACAGCCTTGAAATATAGTCCTGTTGAGGCAGGTTTCCCAAATGCAAAATCCTGGGGGTTTATCTGTTGATGAGATGCTAATAATTAAATATATTGAATGGACAAATAAAAGAATGGGGCTGTGTGATGATTGCAATGTAACTTAGTGTGATTATCAGTCAGAGGCTGTGAATATTGTTTGATGCAATGCATATTTCAGTGAAACGCAGCACTATGTTCAGCGCACGTACAAGCAGCTTATGATCCAGTGTTTTCAGTATCTCAGAGTGCATTTGGGAATGCAGAGTAAGCTAGGTTTGCTTTCTTTTCACATTCACATAATTTCCAAAAAAAAAAAATTTCAGCATTTCTCCAGTATTTTTCCAAAATAAAATCTAAAGAGTGTGAATGTTTGAAAGTGAAGAATTTAAGACATAAATATTAGTATTGGAACTCACATAAAATACTAATGTAAAATACTATTTTTATTATACACTCTAAAAAATGCTGGGTTGTTTCAAGCCAACTTTGGGTCAAATATGGACTAACCCAACTGTTGGGTTAAATTTTTGAATTGAAGTTTTAACCCAAAAGTTGCGTTAGTCCATATTTGACCCAAAGTTGGCTTGAAACAACCCAGCATTTTTTGGAGTGCCGTGAGT